>NW_026596166.1:19682624-19789026 GCF_907164565.1 Psammomys obesus | reverse complement strand
CTCTCTCTCTCTCTCTCTCTCTCTCTCTCTCTCTCTCTCTCTCTCTCACACACACACACACACACACACACACACACACACACACTTTTTTTAAGTACTAACAGACCTGGGCTGAATTTCCTTTCAGAAAATTTGTTTGTTTGTTTGTTTGTTTGTTTCTACAATAAAGAGAGATTCATATTTCGGCTTTAATTTCATATGTCTAGTACCCAATTATTATGTCTCCTGTATCATAAAGTATGTTTTCCAATTGTCAAGATCAAATGGGCTCCTTGATGAAACTTGCATTTTACCAAAGCTCATGGTCACTTTTCTGACTTCTCTGTCAACATCTATCACAGATCCCAGAAGGAAAGTTTGTTCATGAGCTGCTTTATAACCAGCTCTTGTGTGCTTAAAGAGCACTACCTAGAATTTCATTTACTAGGATAAAATTAAAAATATAGGCTTTATTACTCTGATTAATGATATGCAGCAATTTTATATATGCATGTTTCATATGAGTATCAAAAATTATTTCACAGGTAAATCTTACACTTAAGCACAGATATAAGATGAAATATGTGAACCAACCTCAAACCTGAATTTAAACCCTACGTTTAGGCTTTTTAAAACCAATGAAATTTTTCAAATAATTATAGAAAGCTGAGGTTTTGTTTAGTAAATGACAGAAAAGCCAGGTCAAGAACTACAAACAACATGAATGAGCTCACTGTATCTGGTAGAAATATTAAAGCTTCTCCCTCAAAGGAAACTGACGGACTGGTCTATGAAACACAGTCAGCTTGCAAACTGAATGTTCAGAGACCTTCCATGTCTTAGGTGACCTACAATCCTCAGTCTTGAAATTAGTCTGACCTAAGCTCAACTCTGTGCTCTGCTCCTTCATATGAGCCGTTGAACTGTGCTGGGAATTTATACTACCCACCGTTAGGATCATAGTGCTTCAGACAATGCAAAGTTAGGGATGGACAGAACTGTTTCCACAAGTATAAATCATCATGCCTGATGATTTTTAGTTCCATTGAGATGATGATAATAGACATGATGCTAAAGTTAAACTTAAGCATTGAGAATAGATTAGAAATGATAATCTCATGAGAGATAATCTCTATCTTAAAGATATGTGTAAACATCTGGAGTTCGCGGAAGGATTGCAGGAGTTAGATGGGTAAAGGGCACCATAAGAAAACCCACAGAGTCAACAAACCTTGACTCACAGAGGATGACTGAGGCTGAAAGGATAATCAAGGAGTCTACATGGGTCTAACCAAGGCTCTCTGCGTATATGCTATGGTTGTATGGCTTGGTGTTTTGTGGAACTTCTAAAAGAGAGAGTAGGGGTTGTTTCTGGCACTTTTTTCCTGATTTGGGCACCCTTGTACTTTTAATGGGTTGCCTTGTACAGCATTAATATGGGGAAGGTCACCTAATCTTATTGCAACCTGATATGCCATGTGAGGTTTATGTACCTGGAAGGCCTGCACTTTTCTGAAGGAAAACAGAGGAGGAGTGGATGGAGAAGGAGGAGGCAGGGGGTTGGAGGAGGTGGCGGCAGACGGAGGGAGGAGAAACTGCAATTATGATGTAACATATGAGAGAATAAATTAATAAAGAAAGAACTTTTAAATATTGCAGGATATTTGATCCCATTGTGAACCCTGAGATTGTGAATTGTAAAAACCTGTCTTTTGCTTGGTGTGGTACAGCTCAATGCACACCTTTAGTTTGAGAACTTTCTGTTTAATGCAAACAGGTGATTATGGTGTGGCTTTTACCTAGCATGCACCTTTAATCCAGGAGCTTTTTTCACCCAGGATTTAACTCTAGGTCAAGTGGCAGAGAAAAAAAAAATGTCAGTGTATTTCCATTTTCCTATTCCTGTGATAGGACACCAAGATTGAAGCAAAATCTAAAAAAAAGAAAAAAAAAAGTTTATTTGTGACTTACAGATTTAGAGACTTATATTCCATAACCACAATGACAGGGACCATGGCACCAGGCAGCTATGGTGCCAAGGCAGTATCTGGGAACAATCTTGACACACAAGAACAGACCATAATGTCATTGTTTTTTTATTCTAATTCCTCTCCCAGTGACACACAACAAGCTCATATCTCCTACTTCTCTCCAAAATGATCCACCAATTTGGAACCAAATATTCAAATATGTATGTCTATGACAACATTTCTCATTTAAAGCACCACAGGATGTGATATAGACAGATTTCTCATTTAGGACTGAGCATCAAAGTCTCTTAATGTCTTCACATTGACCAGTTGTAAGTCACTGTGCTGATCACTGTTTACTGGCAAATAGAAGCTTCTCAAATGAGAAAAATGTGGTTCATTATTAACCTACGGGTATAAATTCAAGTCAAAAGCAGCTAGTCTAATAATATATCCATTTATCAGAAAAATAGTAGTAAATTCTCCTGTAGGTCCTACAACATATTTAGCTCTATATTTGTGGTCAAAAATAGTTCCAGATATAGGTTTCATCTTGTGTGGTGAAACTTACCTCCAATCAGAAAGTGACTGGTTACTTTCACAGTTTCTCTGCCGTTATTCCACTTTTGTCAGTGTATTTCTAGGCCAGTAATTATTATAATTTGCAAAGTTCATATTTAGACAATAGTGATGATTACTGTTCTCCTCCTATACCATGCATAGCACTTTACAATACTATGAAAGCTAAGCACCAGGAATGAAACATCCAGGTTAGTACAAACTTGATTTTGCCATGTTCCATAACAGAGGTAAGTGTTGCATTCAGCAATAGGGACTTACCTTCAAATTCTGGCAGAAAATAAATATAAATGCAAAACCCTATAATGTTTGGGGATCTCTCGGGCCTCACTGGCCAGCGACTCTTAAAGGAACTCATTGGCACAGGAAACAACTTCCTGAAAAGAACACCAACAGCACAGGCTCTAAGAGCAACAATAAATAAATGGGACCTCATGTAACTGAAAAGCTTCTGTAAAGCAAAGGACACTGTCATCAAAACAAAACGAATGCCTACAGATTGGGAAAGAATCTTCACAAACCCTTTATCTGACAGAGGGCTAATATCCATTATATATAAAGAACTAAAGAAGCTGAAAAGCAGCAAACCAAGTAATCCACTTAAAAAATGGGGAACAGAGCTAAACAGAGAATTCTCGATAAAGGAATATCAAATAGCAGAGAAACATTTAAAGAAATGCTCAACCTCATTAGCCATTAGGGAAACGCAAATCAAAACAACCCTGAGATTTCACCTTCCATCCTTCAGAATGGCCAAGATAAAAAACTCAAGTGACAACACATGCTGGAGAGGCTGTGGAGAAAGGGGAACCCTTCTCCACTGCTGGTGGGAATGTAAACTGGTACAACCACTTTGGAAGTCAATCTGGCACTTTCTCAGACAATTAGGAATAGTGCTTCCTCAAGACCCAGTTATATGACTGCTAGGTATATACCCAAAATTTGCACAAGTACACAACAAGGACATTTGCTCAACCATGTTTGTAGCAGCTTTATATGTAATAGCCAGAACCTGGAAACAACCCAGATGTCCATCAGTGGAGGAATGGATACAGAAATTGGGGTATTTTTCCACAATGGAATACTACTCAGCAATCAAAAAGGAGGAAATCATGAAATTTGCAGGCAATGGTGGGATCTAGAAAAGATCATTCTGAGTAAATTATCCCAGAAGGAAAAAGACAAACCTGATATATACTCGCTTAGATAGACATACAAGATATGATAAACATAATGAAATCTATACACCTAAAGAAGATAAACAAGAAAGTGGACACAGGGTAAGATGATCAATCCTCACCTAGAAAGACAAATGGGATGTGCATTAGACATATGACAGGAGTCTATCGCAGACGGCCTCTGAAAGACTCTACCTAACAGTGTTTCAAAACAGATACTAATACTCATAACCAAACCTTCGGGAGAAGGGGAGTTAGTATGATGTGGAAAGGACAGGAGCTCCATAAGGACCAAATATATCTGGGCACAGGGGTTGTAAAGAGCCTGAAGCAAACGCCATTACAAGATGGCGCTGGCATCTGGTGTGTGAGATTGTAAACAACTGCCTATGCGCATGCGCTAAAGCTGAATTCGAGCCAAAGATTGGCTCACTTAGTGATGTAAGATGGCCTGATGGGCTGCATCCAATCAGGAACCAACACGTCACCATTTAGGGTGTAAAAGGAGTGCCATTTTGGGGCTCTAGGTCTTCCTCTCATTACTGCTGAATAAACGCTTGCTGCAGAAGAATCCTGGTGTCCCTGTGCGTTCTTGCTGGCAAGACAACCACGCGGGCTACAACTGGTGCCGAAACCCGGGACGCCGGGCTACTGACCATCGTCGGCGCTGAGGAGACCCCCCCACCTCGGGGAGGATTCAGAACTGCAGTCTCAGGTAAGCTCTGAGAGACATGTTCCTTGAGCCCCTCGTGGCTATAGGAGTGGTTCTCTTGGCTTTTCTTTTGTTTTGTGTGGGCGGATATTGCTCTTGCTTGCAAGATTCAAATTGCCGCCACGCTATATTAGAGGGAGAAGCCATTTAAGGGGAACTACAGGATAGCATGTCAGAAACAGAGCAAAGTGAACGTCTTGGGGCCCGAAAGAAAAGACGTAAGGATAAGCAGTTAAACCCCTCCAAGGAGGAGAAAGATAAGGGAAAGGACGCTCTGGGAGAGAAAGATAAAGAGGAATTTTCAGCTAAAACTAGTAAAAAGAAGCCTTTGTATTCACTAAAGGAACTAGAGGCTTTGGGACTTTCCAGTTCCGATTCAGAGGGACTTTCCCCTTCTGAGGAGGAGGATCTAGAAGAGGAAGCAGCTCGCTATGAGAGAGAGAGGTACCACCCAGATGAGCGGCCACCCTGGAAAAATCGAAAGCAAATAAAAGCAGGAAGTCGGGGTGCTGTCTCTTCTCGGCCCTCTGCTTCTGCCACTCCCTCTGCTCCCCCGCCTTATTCCCCGGGTGGAGGCTCTAAGACATTTATGTCCTCCCAGGCTCGAAGGCAAATTTCTCTCGAGTACCCTGTATGGGAAAATGTTGAAGGAGGACGCCATTGGTCCAATGAGTGTAGGTCGGTTAAGGATATTCAAGGAAAAATTATTTACCATGATGCCCCAGCTGAGGAGAAAAATAAAACTATTCCAAAAAACGGGCCTCAGGGCCCAAAAAGATATGGGACACAAGCAGGCAACAGGAGGGTCTATCCAGCTGTAGAGCAACAAGAGGATCAGCAGGATTGGACCTCTGTTCCACCTCCCAATTCTTATTAGTCTCCCATATGAGAGTTCAACCAGTTCCGGTACAATTTTCTGGCCCTTTGCCTAAAGGAACTGTTGGCCTTATTTTGGGCCGCTCTTCACTTACATTGAAGGGACTTATGATCCACCCTGGTATATTAGACCAAGACTTTACTGGGGAGCTTCAAGTTCTCTGCTCCTGTCCACAGGGTATATTTTCTATCTCGCCTGGGGATAGGATTGCTCAGTTGATTCTACTTCCAAGTTTACATGATCATTTTCTATCTGCTGAGGTGTCTAGGGGCTCCAATGGGCTTGGCCCTTCTGGAACTGATTTTGCCCACTTAGTAGTTGATCTCAAAACTAGGCCCACCTTACAATTAACAATAGACGGAAAAAATTTTACTGGAATCTTAGATACAGGAGCAAATAAAAGTATTGTTTCCTCCAACTGGTGGCCTAAGGCGTGGCCTGTTACGCAGTCATCTCATTCTTTACAAGGGCTGGGAGCCAGCCTTGTAAAGCCAGCCCCACAGTTAGTTCCCACTCTTTGATTTGGCGGGATCCAGAGGGTCAAACAGGAAGTTTTATGCCTTATGTACTTCCTCTTCCTGTTAATCTCTGGGGAAGAGATGTTTTACAAGACCTAGGCCTTACTTTAACTAATGAGTATTCTCACCAATCCAGAGACATGATGAAAAAGATGGGACAAAAAGAAGGAAAAGGGTTAGGGAAGAGGGAGCAGAGAAGGTTGAGCCCTGTTCCCCAAGAAGGCAATAAGGGGAGACAAGGTTTGGGTTTTTCCTAGCTGCCACTGAGGGCTCCATACCCATACCATGGCTTGCAGGGGAAGCTGTATGGGTTCCTCAGTGGCCTTTATCCTCTGAGATACAATATGAAAACTTTACTGCTAATCTGTCCAGAGAATTGTCTTTATACCTTGTAGGAAATTGGTCAGAAGGATTTGATGAGACGCTGGAGGTATTAAGAGCAGCAATTGTGATGATTAATTCAACACGAGTGGACCTGTCATTGACGAAGGGACTCTCCTCGTGGATTTTTTCAGCCTTTTCTTTCTTCAAAGAATGGGTGGGGGTTGGTTTATTTGGCACTATGCTCTGTGGTGATTGGTCTTGGTTCTTTGGTTGCTTTGTAGGCTCAGAAGCCAACACGCCCATGATAAGGCCATTATTACTCAAGCGCTTGTTGCAATAGAGCAAGGCTCCTCCCCTGAAATTTGGCTTTCTTTACTTTGCAAGTGAGGCTGTGAACAGCCCTTGCACTCCCAGGAGACGTTGAACTCCATTGCACGGGAAGGGTGTCGTGCCTGCTTGAGTTGCCTACCTTACACTCCGTCTGTCAAGCTAAGCATTGCACAGAGAATCCTAAATCGCCTTGATAGGCTCTCTGAAAGGCATGTCTAATTGCATGAGGGTTGTGTCTAAGTTTTACCCTCCCTCGGGAAAAAGGACACGGGCTGGGTCAGGACAGGCGATGAATGTAGGGTTTGGAGACTGTACCAATACATTAGCCATCTGCACCGGGGATTGGACCTCTACCTGTGGCCGTTGTGTCTTAATAAAATAAAAAGGGGGAGATGTAAAGAGCCTGAAGCAAACGCCATTACAAGATGGCGCCGGCATCCGGTGTGTGAGATTGTAAACAACTGCCTATGCGCATGCGCTAAAACTGAATTCGAGCCAAAGATTGGCTCACTTAGTGATGTAAGATGGCCTGATGGGCTGCATCCAATCAGGAACCAACAGGTCACCATTTAGGGTATAAAAGGAGTGCCATTTAGGGGCTCTAGGTCTTCCTCTCATTACTGCTGAATAAACACTTGCTGCAGAAGAATCCTGGTGTCCGTGTGCATTCTTGCTGGCGAGACGACCACGTGGGCTACAAGGGGTCTTTTCTGAGACTGACATACCACCAAGGACTGTGTATGGATATAACCTAGAACCTCTGCTTGGATGAAGCCCGTGGTAGCTCAGTAATCAATTGGTTTCCCATAGGAAGGGGAACAGGGACTATTTCTGACAGGAACTCAATGACTGGCTCTCTGATCTCCCCACCCCCCAAGGGAGGAGCAGTCCTGCTAGGCCACAGAGGAGGACTTTGAAGCCAGTCCTGAAGATACCTGATAAAACAGGGTCAGATGGAAGGGGAGGAGGTCCTCACCAAGCAGTGGACATGGAAAGGGGCTGGGAAGAGATGATGGAGGGAGGGTGGGATTGGGAGGGAATAAGGGAGCAGGATACACCTGGGATACAGAGTTAATAAAATGTAACTAATAATAAAGAAATTAAATTTAAAACAAGGTAAATTATTCTTTGCACTGATACTTTTATTTGCCAAGTCTCTGGTGTTATAGTAAGGGCTTTGCTGCTCTGTTATAGGGGAACTACCTATTAATACTTTAAATAATGGTACATAAATAGGAGAGAGAAAAATTAAGGTGCTTCTATGGGAGTAATTTTTGTAGAGCATTTTTCAAAAGTTCTTTAGTGTCTTTTATGCCTCCCAATATCCCCTTCTATATCCTGACCTCTGCTTGCCCACTCCAATAGTCCTTCACATTTTATTGTTCCCCATTTACCCTTCAGAGTTTACATTCTATGTTCCCATAATTGAAATTGCTCCAAGGTCCCTTACAAACCTCCTTCTTTACCTCTGTGGTATTTGAAATAATATACATAACTCTGAATATTCAAAGATCATATCTACAGATGATTAGAAATATGTGACATTTGTCATTACCACAATTAGATGCATTCTATCCATTTTTTTCTGGTAATTTTATAATTTTGTTTTTCTTAACATCTGAATAATATTCTACTGTGTAAATATACCACATTATAATTTTTTTTCACTGATCAATTGCTAGTAATCTAGATTGTTTCCATTTTCTACCTATTCTGAAAGGGAACATTAATATAAAGTAACAAATATTTTTACAATAAGCTATAGAATCTTGGGGTACAATCTCAAGACTCATATATCTGGGCCAAGTGCTATATATAGTACTTTTAGTGCTATAATAGTGATTTCTCTGATATCTATGATATTAATTCTATGAATAATTAAAATTAATATATTCTATTAATATATTAATATATCAATATATTAATTCTATGATTAATTAAAATTTTAAAAAATATCATTAAATTCTATGTTATTTTTAATTTTTCTTCTCAATTTCTTTTTGACCAAATTGTATTTGGGCAATGTGCTGTTTAGAATCTATGTGCTCGTATACCTTCTATGGTTTTGATTGCTTCTTATAGACATCTTTATTTCATGTTGGTTATATAGCTTGTAAGATGTAATTTCAATTTTTCTTTACTTCTTAATACTAGCTTTATATCCACATCTTTTTAATATGTAGTCAGTAGTAAAGACAATTCTATGAGCATGTATTCTTTATTGTCTGATTAGTATATTCTGTAGATATGTTAGGTCCATTTGACTTTTGATATCATTTAACTCATGTTTCTCTGCATAAGTTTTTTCAGATCATAGTTAATTATTAACCATAGTTAATAATGGGTGCCTTAGTTATTGTTATATTGCTGCAAAAATAGAGCATGTCCAAGGCAACTCTTAAAAAAGAAATCATTTGGCTTGTGCTTTCTTATAACTTCAGAGCTTTAATCTATGATCATCATATCAGGAAGCATGTATGAGGCAGGTATGTGGCTGAGATATAACAACCTGAACCCCAGCCATCTTGGCAGAGAAAGCAACAGAGGTCCTAACATGGCCTTTTGCAACTTCAAAGACCACCCCCAATGATACTGTTCTTCCATAAAGGCCATACCTATTCCAACAAGGCCATATCTCCTCACCCTTCCCTAAGAGTTTCACTAACTAGGAACCAAACATCCGAATACATGAAGAGCATTCTTATTAAAGCCACAATGCAGTGGGATACTGAAATGACCCACTCTCACTGTGTTATGGTCTTAAATCTAGTGGTGATTCATTTGTGAAATTGAGTGTTTCTGTGTTTGGTGTGTATGTGAGTTGATTTTTTTTTCTTTAAACAAGTATGAAGTCCCTTACCATCTCTCTTGACTAGTTTTGGATTGAAGTTTGTTTTGTGAGACTTTGAAATACTTATGCTTGCATGTTTATTAGCTCCATTTACTTGGAGAACTTTATTTTTCTTACTTTTATCTAAGTTGGTCACTATTGTGAAGCATGAGAGAAGGTATTTAGAGGTAAGAAAAGAATGGATTCTTTTTCCAATCCAATCTGTTAGTCTGTGTCTCTTTTTTAGAAAGTTTTCATGAACTACTATTATCAAGTTACTGTTGAACAAGGAATATTAATTCCTATCAGTTTGGTTTTTTTTTTTTTTTGTATTGTCTTATTAGATCCCTTTTATTCATTGTTTTAAAAAAAAGGTTTATTTCTTCAGTGTCTGATTTGAGGCATGCTTACCCATCTTTACAGGTTAAGTATTCTATTTAGTATCTTTTGTAGTGCTGGCATACTGGCTATAAATTCCCTGCATCACAATGGACTTCTCTTTGTATATGACTTAATCTTTCTATGGTGCAAAAGCCTTTCTATGTTCTGTATATTTAGTATTTTGACTTTTATGGAATGTTAGAAGTAACTTTTCCTGTCTTTGAAATGATCTATCTGCCTCTTCGACCTTGATAGGCATCTCTTTACTTATGTTAGAAAAGTTTCCTTCTAAAGTTATTTATATTAATTATAGTTTATTTACTTTGTATCCCAGCTGTACCCCTTTCTTTCATTCCCTCTCAATCGAACCCTCACTCCCTCATCTCCTCCCTGCCCCTTTCTAAGTCCACTGATAGGGAAGGTCCTCCTCCCCTTCCATCTGACCATAGCTTATCAGGTCTCATCAGGACTGGCTGCAATGTCCTCCTTTGTGGCATAGCAAGACTGCTGTTCCCTCAAAGGGGTAGGGGAGATCAAAGAGCCAGCCACTGAGTTCATGTCAGAGACAGTCCCTTTCCCCTTACTAGGAAAACACACTTGGATACTGAACTGCCATGGGCTATATCTGTGCAGGGGTTCTATGTTTTATCCATGCATGGTCCTTGGTTGAAGTATCAGTCTCATAAAAGACCATTGTGCTGTGATACATTGGGTCTTTGTGGAGCTCTTGTCCTCTCCAGGTCTTACTGACTCCCCCATCTTTCATATGATTCCCTGAACTCTGCCCAAGGTTTGGTTATGAGTCTCAACATCTGCTTTGATACACTGCTAGGTAGAGTCTTTCAGATAACCTCCTTCTAAAATTTTTGTTGAAAATATTTACTGTGTTGTTGACCCGCTTTATTACTTCCTCTTTTTCTATGTTTATTATTCATACATTTTTTTAATGTATAGTTTTCCCAGATTTCCTGAGTCTTCCACCATTGAGTATCTCTGTATTTGAAATTTCCTTGGTCTGGGTGGTACAATTTCAATACTTTGCCTTCAAAAATGTATATTCTCTCTTCTACATGATCCAATCTGTTGGTCATGTTTTCCTCTGAGTATTTTGTGGGAAGTCTCCAAATACATATTTTATTTTTATTTTTACTTTTATTTCAAATTGCTTTTTATGACATTAAATCTTTTTGTTAAATCCAAATCTCATATCATGAATTGGTTGTTTTATTTAATTCATCTTGCTATGTGTTTGTGCTCTTCATGCTGACATTTATTCATATTTTCTTTGATTTCTTTGATCATGTTTACTACTACAATTTGAAATCATTGTCTTATACATCATCTAAGTTACTTTCCTTAAAAATTATTAATTATATTTCTTTCTCTCTCTCTCTCTCTCTCTCTCTCTCTCTCTCTCTCTCTCTCTTGCTCTCTGTAGAGCAAGCCAAAGGGATGGGTTGAGTTGGCAGCCAAGTATAAGTAAGGTCTCTGATTAGAGAAGAGTGACAGAAGGTAGATGGTATAGATTGGTGAAGTTGGTAGCATGAGTCCGGGGTTCCTGCTGAAGAGATAAAAAGGGACAATCAGGCAGACAGCAGACCTGTGGTACTCAGAGGATGTGGAGCAGAGGCCGGTCTCTCAACCTTAGTCACTTACTGAGAGAGCACAGGCAGAAAAAAAAAAAAAGACAAAATTTGAAAATCAAAAATACTGCATTTTGTTCACAGAAGAGTGAAGATTGCTCATATGACAGGTATATAAGTGTTGAAAATTTTGCACTGCTGAGGAACAATTATGATCTAATCCTTTTTGTGGTGTGTTATGTAACTTGGGGGATGAGGAGATGAAGAACCATGACTGTAGGGAGAAAGGACTTTTATCAAGGCCCAATGAAGAAGGGTCAGCCTAATGAGCTAAAAAGCAGCTTTGATCTTACATACTGAGGAAAGAGGCCTTTAAAGAGAAGTATTTGAAGTAGGAATATATGTGAGTGTATGAGCAGATCCCCCATAGTAGTGAAGAGAGGTTCATGCTGAGCTTAGCTGAGTGCAAAGAAGTCAGGTTCTTCCTAGCAGAGCTGATAGGTAAGGGCTTTGAAATTCCTTGTCATAACTGAAAGGTCAGACATAGATACAAAATTCTGAAAGAAAACAAGAATGAAAACAATAAAAAAAAGTGATATCCTGGGATTAAGCATTTCCATCCATCCAACTCTGTGGCAGAAAACAAACAAACAAAAAACAAAATTAATCAGAGGTGATAAACTCATTCGGATAACCTGGAAAAAAAAAAAACAAAAACAAAATGAATGACTTTGGGTAGCTATGAGCCTAGCATCTATGAGAAAAGATCAAGGAGAAAAACTGTTATTACAGCAAATTTTGTAGAACACCTTTGAACAG
Organism: Psammomys obesus; assembly: GCF_907164565.1. Lineage (NCBI taxonomy): Eukaryota > Metazoa > Chordata > Mammalia > Rodentia > Muridae > Psammomys > Psammomys obesus. The sequence continues at coordinate 19,776,946 of NW_026596166.1, read as the reverse complement.
AGTTGGAAGCCACTGAATGAACATATTCTGTAAGCTCTGGAAATATTTTGAAACACCTCTAATGGAAATACCATAAATGGCAACAGTCATTCCAGACATAGACAATGAAGACCAGATAACAGTTTAGAAAAGTGTCTCTATGTAGAACTGACAGAGCTTTTTCCAACAATATTACTTCCTTCTGGGCCACAGGACACTTTGTTGATACATGAATCAACTAATAATTAAGAGCAGGCAACAGGAAGGAGCAGGGCACTCTTACTGGAACCATTGTAGATAAGGTTAGTTGCCTAACACATTACACCTGATAGTTATGTAGCAAATGACTTCCTTTCATATCTTTTGGTTAAAACCTTTAAATTGTAAATTAAAAGCATCAGCCTTCTAAACCTTCAGCAGTCTTAGTTTTTTTTTTTTTATTCCATCTCCTACTCCTCCATACCTCCCCCCTTTTGCATTGCAAAAGAAGAAGCAGTATCTGGTCCACGTCAATGCCTAATATCAGAGGTGGCAAGCAAACTCAGATCAACAAAGTAGTTGAATAAATTGGGAAACTCCTTATACATACAATAGAAAGGTAAAGTTTCCCTTTCTATCCTCAAGGATACTCATCTTGCTAGATGTGGTTGGATAAAACATTAAAAGCTTCAAAAGATATAGACATGCTTGAAATTCCCAGAGAATGTTTGGAATGTTTGTTTGAGACTTGAGATTTGTGACACTTTTGTCAGGAAAAGGAATGATAGTTTGTTGAGATAATAAGCAGTCTCCAAATCTACAGGTTTTAAACTTATAAAGTTTGTCTTTAGGTTATACACAGTTGGTAGAGTTGCTAAGCAACTTTTTTTAAGGAAACTTTTCTTTTTTAGCCACTCAGTGATATAGTATAAGGGATTTACTCTCATTCATCTGATGCTCTGATGCTCTACCTGGAAAATACAGTGGCAAGTCATCAATGACTTTCTTTCAAAAAGTGTTTGCCAAATTTAAGCACACAGCTCCTTCTACATGCTAGGAGAAATCATGGGTGAGCTGTGAATTTAGGTGATGCCTATCACTTGGCATTATTACAAGTATCATCTTGGTAAAACTTAGAAATATTAATATCAAATATTTCCCCTGGGTTTAAAAGACTGCAGGACTGGAGAGTTTGCTCAGGTTTAACATATATATATATTTTTTATGGTAGAGGATCAGAGTTCAATTCCCAGCACCAAACACTGGTAGTTCTCAGTCTCCTCAGGATCTGATACTGTCTTCTAGCCTCTCTTGGCATGTGTACACACAAATGACATACACTTACATAGACACATATACATGCATCAAAGCAAAGTAAAGGCTTAAAAAAAGATTAGTACAATGTCACTCTTGCCTTTGGGTTCTTGCTACAGCAACTAGTTTGCTTATTCTGTTCACATAAAGTAGTATTCATTACAATGTGAAACTATGAAGGTAATAATTTCAATTTGATGTGCTCTAATCATCATGAGACATGTAGAGACAAAATACAAATATGTCTGGAATTGATTTTCCTCTGGTGCACTCAGAAAAATACCTCCGAATTATGTCCTCAATGTTGCCTCTTCTAAAAATATAAACCCCCCTCTCTCTCCATTTCCTTCTCTCTCTCTCTGTATGCAATGCTGAGAATAAAAGTCTAATAACTTTCAATATAGCACATAATGATCAATTTGCATGATAAACTTCAATTGTTACCTAGTTTTTTTTTTTTTGTCATCTTTTACTTGATAAGTGGAAATCAATGAGATCCATAACATCTAGAAAGATGTGCAGCAATGGAGGAATGGATATAAAAATCATGGTACTTTTACACAATGGAATATTACTCAGCAATTAAAAACAAGGAAATCATGAAATTTGCAGGCAAATGATGGGTTCTTGAAAAGATCATCCTGAGTAAGATATTCCAGGAGCAGAAAGACACACGTGGTATATACTCACTTATAAGTGGGTACTACACCTATAAGATAAAATAAACATACTAAAATCTATACACCTAAAGAAGAAAGAGGACCCGGGGTAAGATGATCAATCCTCACTTAGAAATTGAAATAGGATAGATATTGGAAGTAGGAGCAAACAAGTAACAGGATAGGAGCCTACAACAGAGGGCCTCTGAAAGACTCTACTTAGCAGTGTTTCAAAGCAGATGCTGAGACTCATAAACACACTTGGGCAGAGTTCAGGGAATCATATGAAAGAAGGGGGAGTTAGTAATACTTGGAGAGGACAGGAGTTCCACAAGGACCAAATATATCAGGGCACAGGGGTCTTTTATAAGACTCTTTCTCCAACCAAGGACCCTGTATGGATATAACCTAGAACCCCTGCTCGGATGTAGTCCATGGTAGCTCAGTATCCAAGTGGGGATCCTAGTAAGGGGAACAGGGACTGTTCCAAACATGAACTCAATGGCTGGCTCTTTGACCTTCACCTGCTCCCGAGGAAGGAACACCCATACTAGGCCACAGAGGAGGACAATGCAATCAGTTCTTATGAGACCTGATAAGTTAGGGTCAAGTGGAAGGGGAGGAGGAACTTCCCTATCAGTGGACTTGGAAAGGGGCAGGGAGGAGATGAGGGAGGGAAGGTTGGGATTGGGAGGGAATGAAGGAGGGCTTTATGGCTGGGATACAAAGTAAATAACCTGTGATTAATATAAAAAATAAAAAATTACAAAAAGAAGATAAATTCATTTCTTATACAATATATCCCGATTATAGTTCCCTCTCCATCTGTACCTCCCCAATTCCTCCCCACATCCCTTTCCTTCCAGATCTACTCACTTTCTCTCATTAGAAAATACATGCATCTTCACTATAATAATCAAATATGATAAAATAAAATACAAAATGAAACAAAACTTTTTATATCAAAGTTAACATGGCAAACCAACAGGAGGAAGAGTCCCCAAAACAGTCATATGAGTCAGAGACCCACTTGTTCTTATAATTGGGAGTCCAGTAAAAATACTAAGCTTATTACTACCATATATACACAGAGAATCTGCTATAGACTTATATAGGCTCTATGATTGCTGCTTCAATCTCTGTGAGCTTATATGTGCCTTGGTTAGTTGATTGAGGGGACCATATTCTTCCAACGTCCTATATCTCTTCTAACTCTTACAATATTTTCCATCTCACTTCTATAGGGTTCTCTGAGTTCTGCAGGGTGGGATTTGATGAAGACCTCGAATTTATGCTTTCTCTATGCAAAATGTCTAACTGTAGACATCTGCATCTGTTCCCATCTGCTGCCAGGGGATACCTCTTGGATGATGACAAGATAAAGCACTGATCTATGAATACAGCACAATATTTTTATGAGTAATTTAATTGTATTTTTGTTGTTTATTTTTTCTTTTTATGTTTTGGTTGGTTGGGTTTCTGTTGCTTTTGTCTTGTTTACCAGTCATGTTCTGTTTTACCTAGGTCTTTGGATTATCTAGTCTCTGGCCCTTCATTAAACAAGCAGTGTTGGGCATTGTTTCCATTGTGGCTGGGTTGGTATCAAGGCTCTTCTTTCCATAGCTGGTAGAATACAGTGGAATGTAGGGAAAAGGACCATGTAGGCATAAGTTTAACTTGTCCATATTCAATGAGTTGTTTGGATATTGTGCTCATTAAGGTCCACTAATGAATCATTACTTTGCAACAGCAACTCATTGTCTTAGCTTCAGCCTTAATTGTTTGGGGAATACCATGGGAGACCCTTGGCCATCAACTCAATTGAATGCAATCCAGTCCCTCCACAAGAAGCCTTGCCTGGCTACAAGAGACAGCCAATTGAAACTATACAGTCCCCATTACTAAGAGTCTTTAGTAGGATTATCTTCATAGATTTCAGAAACTTTCCACTGGGTTTCCAAACCACCTCCCAAATGACCCTCTATTTGAGCCATCTCTCTCTACATTCTCTCCATCCCCAACCAACCTGATGCTTCCTGCTCAAGTCCCAGCCCCACCTAGAGTCCATCCATAAAATTGATTCTATTTCCCTGTTCCAAGGAGATCCTTAGGCACCTCCTCTTTACCTAACTTTTCCGGGGCTATGAATTGTAGCTTGGTTATCATTAAATAGACACCTAATATCTGCTTCTAAGTGAGTGCATACCATATTTGCAATTTGGAGTCTGGGTTACGTTTTTCATGATGATTTTCATCGAGTTCCATTCATTTGACAGTGAATTTTATTATGCACTTTTTAAATAGCTGAGTAATACTCTATTGTGTAAATGCACCACATTTTCTTTACCCATTCTTCAGTATTAAAGAACAGCATACTTTGTGTGTATGTCCAAAAGTAGTATAGATTAAACTTGAGGGAATAGGTTTAATAAATCATCATATTTATTTCCATTGTGGCTGTAGAAGTTTGCATTCTCACCAGCAATGGAGGAGTGTTCCCTTGTTTCATATCCTCAACACCACAAGCTCTCATTTTTTTCCATTCTGACAGTGGCAAGATGAAATTCCAAAGTAGGTTTTCCTGCATTTTCCTGATGAAGAAGGATGTTTAAGAGTGCTTTAAATAATTCACAGCCATTTGAGATTCCGCTATTGAGAATTCCCTGTTTAGATTTGTACCTGATTTTTTTAAATTGTTATAGCTGGTTTCTTCAGTTCTTTATATAATTTGAATATTAGCCCTCTAAGAAATGTGGAATTGGTAAAACCCCTTTTCCATTCCATAGACTGTCCTTTTGCCCTATTGATATTGTCTTTGCCTTACAGGAGCTTTTCAGTTTCGTGAGTTCCCATTTATTAGTTGTTGATCTTAGTGTCTACAATAGCCTTATTCAAAAAAGCTGTCTCCTGTGCTATAAGGTATAAAAATCTATTCCCCCTTTATCTTCTATCATTCTCAGTGTATCTGGTTTTATGTAGCTATTTGATCATCTCAGACTTGAGTTTTATGCAGGGAGATGACTATTGATTTACTTTCTTCTACATTCAGACATCCATACATACCAGCACCAATCATAGAAGATGTCTCTATCCAGTGTGTATTTCTAGCTTCATTATGAATAATCAGGTACTCATAAATGTTTAAATTTATGTCTTGTCATTCAATTTGATTCCATTAATGAACAGATCTATTTCTCTGACAATACCATGCAGTTTTTATTCATACAACACTATAGTACAATTTATATCAGGGATGGTGGTACCTCCAGAAGATTTTTTTTTCTCAGAAGCACTTGAGCTATCCTTGTTTTGTGTTTGTTTGTTTGTTTGTTTTTGTTTTCGTTATGTTTTGTTTTGTTTTTCTCCACATGAAGTGAAGAATTATCATTTTAAGGCCTGTAAAGAGTTGTATTTGAATTTTCTTGGTGATTGCATTGAATCTGAAGATTGTTTTAATAGGGTGGCCATTTTTGTAATGTTATTCCTAGTAACACATGAGCATGGGAGATCTTTGTATCTTATAACATCTTCAATTTCTTTCTTCAAAGAGTTTAAGATTTTATCATACTAATGTTTCATTTGTTTGACTAGAGTTACCCCATATTTTATTTCATAATTTATATTATTTAATGTTATGTGCTGATTTTCTAATTTCATTCTCAGTCTGACATTTATACATAAGAGGACTACTGTTTCTTGTGTTTTTTTTTTTTTTAATTAATCATATATCCAGCCAATTCGCTGACAGTGTTTATCAGCTAGAGGTGTTCCCTGATATAATTTTTTTTCGGTTAGTTATTATTTTTCTGCTTTTTCTTCTTTCTTTTTTATTAATTATAGTACATTCACTCTGTATCACAGCTGTATCCAGCCTCATCCCCTCTCAATCCCACCCTCCTTCTCTCTTCTACTCCCATGCCCCTCAACCAGTCCACTGATAGGGGAGGTCCTCCTCCCCTTCCATCTGATCCTACTCTATCAGGTCTCTTCAGGACTGACTGCATTGCCTTCCTTTGTGGCCTGGTAAGGCTGAAACCCTCTCAGGGAGGTTGGTGATCAAAGAGCCAACCACTGAGTTCATGTCAGAGACAGTCCCTGTTCCAATTACTAGGGCTCCCACTTTGACACTGAGCTGCTATGGGCTACATTCTGATAAAAATGTTAGGGTTACTTATTTATACTATCATATAATCTGAAAATAGCAATATTTTAACATCTTCATTTCCAATTTTTATCCATTTGATCTGCTTCAGTTGTCTTATTGCTCTAACTAAAATCTCATGCACTATATTAAATAAATATGAAGAGAATGGACAACAGTGTTTTATTTCTAATTTTATTGGGATTTCTTTGAGTTGCCCTTCATTTTATTTGATGTTGGCTATCGGCTTGCTGTAAACTGTCATTATTTTTAAGTATGTCTCTTATATCCCTGATCTCTCCAAGACCCATTGATTTTCTAGTCTTGATTTGCCTTTGAAAAGTTGAGAACTATTGAGAAAATTATCTATTTCTTATAAATTATCCAATTTTGTAGAGTCCATGCCTTTGAAGTTTGTCTTTATGGATTCCTTAATGTCTGTTGTTAAGACCACCTTTTTATTTTTAATTAATTTTATTTATTTATTTATTTATTTATTTATTTAATTTACAATAATTAATTAAAGTTTATTCACTTTATAATCCATATGGAACCCCCTCCCTCATCTCTTATCAATCCCACAATCCATCTCCTTTCTACCCCCATGCTCCTTCATTAGTCCACTGATAGGGGAGGTCCTCCTCCCTTTCCATCTGACCTTAGTCTACCAGGTCTCATCAGGACTGGGTACACTGTCTTCCTCAGTGTCCTGGTAAGGCTGTTCTCCCCTCAGGGACAGGTGATCAAAGAGCCAACTCCTGAGTTCATGTCAGAGACTGTCGCTTTTCCCCTTAATAGGATATTCACTTGGAGACTGAGCTATCATGGGCTCCATCTGATCATGGGTTCTAGGTTATCTCCATGCATGGTCATTGGTTGGAGTATCAGTCTCAGAAAAGACCCCTATACCCATATTTTTTTTTTGTTCTGTTGCACTCCTTGTAGTCCTCCTGTCCCCTCCAGATCTTTCTATCTGCCCTTTCATTCATAAGATTCCCTGAACTCTGCCCAAAGTTTACCTGAGTCTCACAATCTTCTTTAAAATCCTGAAGGGTAGAGTCTTTCAGAGGCCCTCTGTGGTAGACTCTTTCCATGTTCCCCGTTTTCTTCCTCTTTGGATGCCCATCCTGTTTCCTTTCTGAATGCGGACTGAGCATTTAGAGCCTTGAAGTCATTGGCCCAGGAAACAACTTCCTGAACAGAACACTAACAGCACAGACTCTAAGATCAACAATCAATAAATGGGACTCATTTATTGAGATTGAAAAGCTTCTGTAAAGCAAAGAATACTGTCATCAGAAAACAAACAAACAAACAAACAAACAAACAAAAAACAGCCTACAGATTGGGAAAAGATCTTCACCAACCCTTTATCTGACAGATGGCTAATATCCAAAATATATAAAGAACTCAAGAAGTTAAACTTCAAACTGGGGAAAAGATGGAGGTACCAGGAGAACACTGCATCTGAGGAGCAGGACAACATTTTCTGTACAGCGACCAAGAGACTGAACTCTAGGCCCTAAAACAACAGTGATCATGTTTCCCAGGTGAAAGGAAATCCCCATGGCGTGGGAATCAGTCGGGTCCACTCTCAGGCCACCCAGCCAGAACCCATCCCAGGTCCCCCAGGCAATAGGTCACCTGACCAGAAACACGACTGCCTGTCCTGATCACCTTCCCAGTCTGAAAGGTGGGCACAAAAACACCAGAGACTGGGAGTCGCAGTCACAAAAAAAAAAAAAAAAAAAAAAAAAAAAAAAAAAAAAAAAAAAAAAAACAGGAAAGGAAGGCAGTGGGACTGGGCACAGGTCACCCAGGCTTTACGTGGAAAAGTATCGCAGACCAGTGGGTATGAGCCACCATCACTGAACTGGGTTCAAGCCGCCAGCACAGAGAGTGGCTGAGTGCCCAGCTCTCTGGCACATATGAAGCTGTGAGCCCCAATGCAACAGAGACTGAGAATCCCTGTCTGGAGAAGGAAAGGAAGGAAAGGAAGGAAACGGTGCTGACATAGCCCACCCAGGCTTTGCCTGGGGAAAGTCTCACAGACCAGCAGGTACAAGCCACCATCACTGAACTGGGCCCAAGCTGGGAGCACAGAGAATTGTTGGGCACCCAGTTCTCTGGCACAGACAGAGCTGTGCACCCCAGGGCAACAGAGACTGAGAGTCCTTGTCGGGAGTAAACCCCACAGGGAAGGAAGGAAACAGGACCCGAATTAAGTGATCCAGTGTATCCCTGTGAAAGGTCCCACAGACTAGTGGGCAGGCACACACCCCACCAGCCCAGAGACCTGCTTTGTACCAACTATCCCTCACAAACAGAACTGTACACCACAGGACACTAGAGACTTTGAGTCATGTCGGGAGAAATCATCATAGGGAATGAAACACAGGTGAGAGACTTAAGCCACCCAGTATATACCTGGAAAAGGTCCCACAGAACAGCCCAACGAGGGACCTGCTGTGCACCAGATAGCCTGCTGTTACCAGGAGAGCTGTACTCACCCACTACAGATTACCACTTGGGTACTGGGGCACAAAACCCCAACCTCAGACCTACAAAAGCACGGGATCCCCGAGATCAACCCCCAGCTACTGATCCAAGGGGCAACCAGTTATCCCTAACAAAACAGAACAAACCAAGGGACACACACGTTACAGCAGCAGCTCACTAAATTTACAACAAGAAACTCAGAAGCAGGGCAGCTGTCTCCAGGACTTCTCCAAGTGAGAGGAAAGCTCTCTGGACTAGACTAACAAAGACCAAAGTTACCACTCAGGTCTCTATGCCAGAGGTGAGCTGTGGCAACTCCTGAAAAACACCAGCCATACAGTGACTATACCCAAAAAGGTGAGGAAACTTCCTTAGGGAAAAACCATCTTCCTGCCAAGGGGGTTCTCTCCACCACAGGATTCCAGGAACCACCAGAAACTAAATCCAAATACCTATGATAGCCCAATGGGTAGAGGCCAGCGTAAAAGCTCAACCAACGAAAGACAGAGCAATATGGCATCTCCAGAATCCAGTTATTCAGGGGCAAGTAGCCCTGGACACCCCAGCAAAAGAGAAATTCAAGAAGAGGACCTAACATCTATGCTCATGAAGAGGATAACAGAGGAAACAAATAAAATGCATAAAGACCTAGAGGAAGATAAAAACAAACAGATTATGGCCATCCGTAAAGAAGTAGAAGAAGATAAAGAAAAACAGATTATGGCCATCTGTGAAGAAATAGAGGAAGTTGCAGCAAAACAGTTTGTGGCCTGTACAGAGGAAATACTAAAATCACTGAAAGAAATAAAAGAAACAGGATTGTTCAAACAAACAGCTGAAGAAATTGAAGAAAAAACAGGAAAATAGAGACAAACAGGTGAAAGAAATCAACAAAATAGCTCAAGACCTGAAGATAGAATTGGAAAAATTAAAGAAAACACAAATGGAGGAAATTGTAGAGAGAAAGAACTTAGGGAAGAAAACAGGAACTACAGAGGTAAGCATAACCAATAAACTACAAGAGATGGAAGAAAGAATCTCAGGTGTGGAAGATGCAAAGGAAGAAATCAATGTATCTGTCAAAGAAAATGTTAAATCTAAAAAATTCCTGACACAGACTGTCCAAGAAATTCAAGACAACATAAAAAGACAAAACCTAAGAATAATAAGTATAGAGGAAAAAGAAGACTCCCTGCTCCAAGGACCAGAAAATATTTTCAACAAAATCATTGAAGAAAATTTCCCCAAGTTAAAGGAGAGGCCAATAAGAACACAAGAGGACTAAAGAACACTCAATAAATTAGACCGGAAAAGAAAATCCTCCCGCCACATAATAATCAAAACAGTAAGTATACAGAACAAAGAAAAAATACTAAAACCTGCAAGGGAAAAAGGCCAAGTAACATATAATGGCAAACCCATTAGAATCATACCTGACTTTTCAACAGAGACTATGAAAGCCAGAAGGGCCTAGATGGATATGATGCAGACCCTAAGAGAACACAGATGTCTGCCCAGGCTACTATACCCAGCAAAACTCTCAATCCTCATAGACAGAGGAAACAAGATATTCAATGACAAAAACAAATTTCAACAATACCTACACACAAATCTAGTGTTACAGAAGACACTAGAAGGGAAAATACAACCCAAGAAAACTAGCTACTTCCAAAGAAACAGAGGAAATAATTAACCTCACTACAGTAAAACAATAAGCAACCAAGCACACAAACTTATGACCACAGCCAACATCAAAATCAAAGGATCTAACAGTCACTGGTCATTAAACTCTCTCAACATCAATGCACTCATTTCTCCAATAAAAAGACACAGACTAACAGAATGGATGTGTAAACAAGACCCAGCATTCTCTTGCATACAAGAAACACACCTAAGTCAAAAATATAGACATTACCTGAGGATAAAGGTTTGGAAGAAAGTTTTCAAAGCAAATGGACTGAAGAAGCAAGCCTGAATAGCCATTCTAATATCTGATAAAATAGATTTTCAACCAAAATTAATCATAGGAGATGGGGAAGAACACTTCATACTTATCAAGGGAAAATTCCACCAGGAAGACATCACAATCCTGAACATCTATGCCCAAATACAAGGGCACCCACATTTGTAAAAGAAACATTGATAAAACTTAAACCACACATAGATCCCCACACAGTGGGATACTTCAACACCCCACTCTCAACAAAGGACAGGTCAACTAAACAGAAATTAAACAAACAAACAATATCTCTAAAAGAGGTCATGAATCAAATGGAACTAACAGACATTTACAGAAACTTACACCCAAACACAAAAGAATTTACCTTCTTCTCAGCACCTCATGGAACCTTCTCCAAAATAGACCACAAAATAGAAACAGAAGGAACACTACCAAACTCATTCTATGAAGCCACAGTCACCTTGGTACCTAAACCTCCCAAAGACTCAATAAAGAAAAAAAATTTCAGGCCAATCTCCCTTATGAACATTGAAGCAAAAATACTCACCAAAATGCTTGCAAACTGAATACAAGATCACATCAAATATATCACCCACTATGACCAAGTAGGCTTCATCCAAGTTAAGCAGGGGTGGTTCACTATATGGAAATCCATCAATGTGATCTACCATATTAACAAACTAAAAGAAAAAAAAATGACATGATAATCTCCTTAGATGCTGAAAAAGCATTTGACAAAATTCATCATCCATTCATGTATAAAGTCTTGGAGAGATCAGGGATACAAGCCACACATCTAAACATAGTAAAGGCAATATACAGCAAGTCTATAGCCAACATCAAACTAAACGGAGAGAAAATTAAAAAAAAAAATCCCACAGAAATCAGGGACAAGGCAAGGCTGCCCACTCTCTCCATATCTCTTCAACAAAGTTCTGGAAGTCCTTGCTGGAGGAATAAGACAATTGAAGGAGATCAAGGGGATACAAATTGGAAATTTGTATCACTATTTGCAGATGATATAATAGTATACATGAGTGACCCCAAAAATTCTACCAGGGAACTCCTACAGCCAATAAACACCTTCAGCAAAGTGGCTGGATACAAAATTAACTTAAAAAAATCAGTAGTCCTCCTGTATACCAAAGACAAAAGGGCTGAGAAAGAAATTAGGGAAACAACACCCTTCACTGTAGCCACAAATGACATAAAGTACCTCGATGTAACCCTAACCAAACAAGTCAAAGACTTGTATGGAAAAAAATTCAAGTCTCTGAAGAAATAATTAGAAGAAGATGTCAGAAGATGGAGAGATCTCCTATGCTCATGGCTTGGCAGGATTAACATAGTAAAAATGGCCATCTTACCAAAAGCAATCTACAGATTCAACGCAATTCCCATCAAATTGCCAACACAATTCTTTACAGACCTGGAAAGGATAATTCTCAACTTCATATGGAATAACAAAAAATCCAGAATTGCTAAAGCAATGCTCTACAATAAAAGATCTTCTGGAGGTATCTCCATCCCTTATCTTAAGCTGTACTATAGAACAAGAGTAATAAAAACTGCATGATACTGGCATCGAAATAGAATGATGGATCAATGGAACCGAACAAAAGACCCAGAAATAAACCCACACACTTATGGACACCTGATCTTTGACAAAGATACCAAAACCACACAATGGAAAAAAGATAGCATCTTCAACAAATGGTGCTGGTCTAATTGGATATCTACATGTAGAAAAATGCAAATAGATCCATACTTATCACCCTCCACAAAACTAAAGTCCAAGTGGATCAAAGACCTCAACATAAAACCAGACACATTAAATCAGTTAGAAGAAAAAATAAGGAAGACCCTAGAACTCATTGGTACAGGAAACAACTTCCTGAACAGAACACCAACAGCACAGACTCTAAGAGCAACAATCAATAAATGGGACCTAATGAAACTGAAAAGCTTCTGTAAAGCAAAGGACACTGTCATCAAAACAAATCGACTGCCTACAGATTGGGAAAGAATCTTCACCAACCCTTTTTCTGACAGAGGGCTAATATCCAGTATATATAAAGAACTAAAGAAGCTGAAAAGCAGCAAACCAAGTAATCCAATTTAAAAAATGGGGAACAGGGATAAACAGAGAATTCTCTGTAGAGAAATAGAGAATGGCAGAGAATCACTTAAAGAAATGCTCAACTTCATTAGCCATCAGGGAAATGGAAATCAAAACGAACCTGAGATTTCACCTTACCCCCATCAGAATGACCAAGATGAAAAACTCATGTGACAACTCATGCTGGAGAGATTGTGGAGAAAGGGGAAACCTCCTCCACTGCTGGTGGGAATGTAAACTGGTACAACCACTCTGGAAATCCATCTGGCACTTTTTCAGACAACTAGGAATAGAGCTTCCTCAAGATCCAGCTGTACCACTCCTAGGCATATATCCAAAATAGGCTCAAGTACACAAAAAGGACATTTTCTCAACCATGGTTGTAGCAGCTTCATTTGTAATAGCCAGAAGCTCGAAACAGCTCAGATGCCCCTCAACTGAAGAATGGATGCAGAAATTTTGGTACATCTATACTATGGAATATTACTCAGCAATGAAAAACAAAGAAATCATGAAATTTGCAGGTAAATGATGAGACCTGGAAAGGATCATCCTGAGTGAGGTATTCCAGAAACAGGAAGACACACATGGTATATACTCACTCATATAGACATGTAATATATAATAAACCTACTAAAATCTATACATCTAAAGAAACTAATCAAGAGAGAGGACCCTGAGTAAAACGCTCAATCCCCATCCGGAAAGGCAAAGAGGAAGGACATCAGAAGAAGAAGAAAACAGGAAACAAGCTAGAAACCCACCACAGAGGGCCTCTGAAAGGCTCTGCCCTGCAGACTATCAAAGCAGATGCTGAGACTTATGGCCAAATGTTGGGCAGTGTGCATGGAATCTTATGTAAGAATTGGGAAATAGTAAGATCTGGAGAGGACAGGAACTCCTCAAGGAGAGCAACAGAACCAGAAATTTGAACACAGGGGTCTTCCCAGAGACTCATACTCCAACCAAGTACTATGCATGGAGATAACCTAGATCCCCTGCACAGATGTAGCCCATGGCATTTTAATGTCCATGTGGGTTACATAGTAGTGGGAAGAGGGACTTCCTCTGACGTAATCTGATTGGCCTGCTATTTGATGACCTTCCCCTGAGGCGGGAGCAGCCTTACCAGGCCACAGAAGATGACAATGCAGCTACTCCTACTGAGATCTGATAGACTAAGATTAGAAGGAAGGAGAGGAGGACCCCCCATCAATGGACTTGGGTAGGGGCATGCATGAAGACAAGTGTGGAATTGGGAGGAGAGGCAGGAGGGGCTTATGGGGGGATACAAAGTGAATAAAGTCTAACTAATTAAAAAAACATTAAAAATCAATAACTCAAGTAATTCAATTAAAAATGGGGTACAGAGCTAAACAGAGAATTCTCAATAGAGGAATATTGAACGGCAGAGAAACACATAAAGAAATGCTCAATATCATTAGTCATTAGAGAAATGCAAATCAAAATGTCCCAGAGATTTCAATTTATACCCATCAGAATGGCTAAGGTAAAAAATTCAAGTGATAACACATGCTGGAAAGGATGGGAGAAAGGGAAACCCTCCTCCATTGCTGATGGGAATGTAAACTTGTACACGTCCTTTGGAAATCAATCTGGCAATTTCTCAGACAATTAGGAATAGTGCTACCTCAAGATCCAGCTATACCACTCCAAAAAAAAAAAAAAAAAAGGCTCAAATATACAAGAACATTTGCTAAAACATGTTCTTAGCAGCTTTATTTGTAATAGCCAGAAGCTGGAAACAACCCAGATGTCCCTCAGTTGAGGAATGGATACAGAAATTCTGGTACATTTACACAGTGGAATACTACTCAGCAATGAAAAACAAGGAGATCATGAAATTTGCAGGCAAGTGGTGGGAACTAGCAAAGATCATCCTGAGTGAGGTATCCCAGAATCAGAAGAACACACTTGGTACATACTCACTTATAAGTGGATATTAGACATATAATATAGGATAATCAAACTAAAATCTGTACACCTAAAGAAGTCCACCTTTTAGTTTCTGGCTTTGTTTATGTGAATATTCTGTCTCCATCTTCTAGTTAGTTTGGATAAGATTTTGTGTATTTTGTTGATTTTTTCAAAGATGTAACTTTGTTTCATTGGTTCTTTGCATTTTTTTATTTCTATTTTATTTATTTGGGCCTTCAGATTATTTTTTGTAATCTGCTTCTCTTGGGTGTGTTTACTTCTCTATGTTCTAGAGATTTCAGTTGTGTTACTCATGTAATATCTTTCTAATTATTTTATGTAGGCAGTTTGTACTATGAACTTTCTTCTTATCTCCACTTTCATAAGTTTAGGTATGTTGTATAATCATTTCATTAAATTTAAGAAAGCCTTTATTTTATATTTTTGTGTCTGTCTTTACCTAGTTTTTATTCAATAGAAAATTGTTCCGTTTCCATGAGTTTTTAGGCATTTTGTTGTTCATATTGTTTTTTTATATCCATCTTTAATCCATGGTGATCTGATAGTATATAGGGATTTATTTCAAGTTTCTTGTACCTGTTGAGACTTGCTTTTGTCTGAGTTTGTGGTCAATTTTGGAGAAAGCTCCATGAAGTGTTAAGAAAAGTTATATTATATTGTGTTTAGGTGAAATGATCTGTAAACATGTTAGGTTGATTTGGTTTATAACTTCAGTTAGCTCCTGTATTTTTCTGTATTGTTTTTGTGTTGATGATTTATCCAGTGGTGATTATAGTAGGATACTGAAGTCTCCCACTATCTGTGTATCAAAGCCAATATGTGATTTAAGCTGTAGCAGTGTTTCTTCTTCAAACATGGGTGCCCTTTTATTTGGGACATAAGATGTCAAGAACTGAAATGTCATCTTGGATTTTTTTTTTTTATGAATATGTAGTGTCCTTTCACAACTCCTTTGATTAATTTTGGCTTGAAGTCTTTTTTTTTTTTTTAAGACAGGATTTCTCACTGAAATCAGAGCTCCTTTTCAAGTATTTCTCTCTGTATTACTTAGATTACTCATATCTGCATTGCAGGGATTTTTAAATTCTACACTTAGAAAAAGACTCTTTTCATTGTCTATTTGTATCCCTAATATGTCTTTTTGTAGATTGAGTATAAATCAATTGCATTTTTATACTGTGGAACAGATATTATTTTCTCTGACCTCACTAAAAGGGGCACTGAGAAGAGGACTATTAATTTTGGTGGGTGACCCCAGAAGAGAAGGCAGCTATGATAATTTGTTCTGAGGAACACACAATTCAAAATAATCTAAATTAGATTATATAGAAGAAAATGCCTGTGTTAAGTCTTAAGCCTTGTCTCTGATTATGCCATGATAAAATTGTTAAACCATGACTCTTCCAAGTTTATTGAATATAATTTTTTAAAGTCCATAATAATTTTGTTAATTCAGTGTTTCAATTCCTCCTTCAATCTTCAGTTACTTTTCTGTTCATATGCTACTTACTTTCCTAGGATAGGAAGTATCCTAATATGAAAGCTACAGAAGTTTGTTATGGGAAATATTTCACTGCCATTGAACAGTTTTAATTATGTCTGCTATTTTCATTATCCCATACAAACTACAAAATCAGAGCTGGAGACAGATTTCTAAATTCAGATAACAAAAGTTATGGAAGACATAGGCATGGCATTTTCATTGATACCACCTTATATTTTAAATCCCTTTAAAAGATAAATGAACATCTTGTAGGCAGAGAAAATTTTAGGCCGAATTTTTGTGTGTGAGAGATAAAGATAGAGCAGAGATTAAGGAAATGTCCAACCAATGTCTGGCCCAACCTGAGACCCACCCCATGGAAGAGAGCCAACCCTTGACACTATTAATGATAATCTGCTAAGCTTGCAGACAGGAGTCAAGCACAGCTTTTCCCTGAGAGGTTCCACCCAGTACCAGGTCAAAACATATGTTGAGAATCACAGCCAAATATTGGATGGAGCAGAGGGAGGCTTGTGGAAAAAATGGGGGATAGAAGGACCTGGAGGTGACAGGAACTCCACAAGGAGACCAACAGAGCACACTAACCAGGGCCCAGAGGGGCTTGTGAATACTGAAGCACCAACATGCATGGACTGGAGCTATGTCCCATACACAGATGTAACGAATGGGCAGCTCATGCTTCATGTGAGTTCTCTATTAAGGGAAGTGGGGGCAGTCTCTGACATGGAATCTGTTGCATGCTTTTTGATCACTACCACTGGTGAGGCTGTCTTCCAGGATTCAGTGGAAGAGGACATCCTAGGTCCTAATGAGACTTGATGAGCTAGGGTGTCTTGGAAAATAGAAGAAGAACCAATGGGGAACAGGGAGAGAAGAGAGGAGGGAGGGGGTTACTATCAGATATAACGTGAATAAATAAATTAATTACAAATATATAAATGCTCTCAGACACAGACTCACTTACCATCTTTTTTTTTTTTTTCTTAATAACTTTCTACTGGTGGGACTGCCCCTTCAGGCCACAAAGGACCGGCTCAATCCTGATGCAACTTGATGAGCTGGGCTGGATAGAAAATGAAGCTCCCCTTTTCTGAGGGATAGGGGAGGAAGAGAAGGGAAAGAAGGGAAGTGGGAGAGGGAAGGAAGGTATGATGGGGCTAAAAAAAAAAGATGTAAAGTGAATATATTTTTTAACAAGAAAAAATATAAATGCACAAAAGTCAAGGAAAGGACGAACCCCTGAAATGAAATTGCTACACAGGCATGCTTCTTAACATCTGACTTACAGTTACCTGTGTCGGGATGAGAAAAACAGTGGACAAGGGCAATTGCATGCCCAGCACATTTAAATAATTCCAGAAAAAAAAAGCCTTTCATAAAATCCTTTCATGTGTTCATAAGCAATATGCAGGAACATAGGAACCATGGAAAACAGTACTTGTGTGTAAAGCCAATCTCATTACAGCATCAATCATTCTGGTATTGAGGAAGTTTCTATCTCAATGCACACTGATCCTAAGAGGACAAGATGATTGAACTAGAATGATGGGTGTGTTAGAGAAAAGGAAATGTTTATTTTATGACTAGGATTACTTGTTTGTGACCTTGGAAATGTGAGTTATAAAAAAGCTCAAATGTAATAAGAATATTTGGTAAGTATTTTTCAATACGGCCAAAAAAATGAAGGAGGGTTGCGAGGTAGATATGCTTCAGAAATTTTAGAATTACTGGTGATAAAAATAATTGTTAAAAATACTTATAGATATTTGCTGCAATATTTTTTCTTTAAAATAAAAGGGAAACATCAGGAGAATTATGCCCCTTTTAACACAATTTATAACAACAACTTCTTATTCCCTGACAGGTAATGGGGACTAGATACTACAAGATAATCTAAGGTAATTGATAAATGATAAATGAATGTAAACCTTTAAACCAAGATGTGATAAGTGACCAACAAAAGTGAATTTACAAACCAAGAATGTGTGTAAGAACCATTAGGAACAACCTTGGCTTTTATCAAGAATCTGGGTGAAGACTTATATTTACTGTCTATACATACTAAACTAAAGAGCCTGTCCCCAAACTGTAATGAGTAATATCTACTAATTGATAGGTATGTTGCCTACTAAAATCCATCTTGACTCTCTGGGCTGCCCTTATTTGCATTTAGGGATGGGTGTATGGAACTCTCTCAAATGAAATGTCATCAGTAGTGTTGCAAAGCAATTTCCAGTTCATTAAAGCAATACATTTACGTTTTGTGATTTTCCATACCCGGAAGTTTTATGAAAATTATTATATTTTCATGGGAGATAGCATAATCAAACTGTGGGAATTATTGCTGTTAAATCACTATGTTTAGAAGATCCATGAAATTCAAGTGTCTGACACATAGACAGTTACCCTTGTTTCATGCTTTCAACTCACATTTGAGGTACTGCATATTGAAGTATCTCTTTATTAATCTCAAATTGGTAAATAAAATGAGCCTTTATCTTCCTTGAGGCTGAAGATAAAACATCCACCAACAAAGATATTTAATTAAAATAGCACATTAATTAAACAGATTAATGTAATGCATGTGATAAAACTATAAGACTAACTAAAATTTAGACAAAGATAAAAGCTGGAGATAAAAAAGAAATGTTATTAAGGTTGAGATTGGAGGTCTTGAGGGGAAAGGGCTTTCTATGCAGTTGGTGAGGCCACTGTGAATGTCAAAAGAAAAAATATATAAATAAGGAAAAGCGTGATATATTCCAGAAACACAGAACAATCAAATTACCTCAGGACTGAGTGTAATGAAGTCAGAGAGTGTTCAGCGGGTGTAACTTCGACAGACATGGATATGGACATGACTCAGAATCTGCAGTTTAATTATTTGGGCTGTGGGAGGCATTGCTAAACTAACCACCATGAAAGCAATATATTGTTGCATTTTCTGCTTCAGAAGGATTTCTCTGGTAAACACAAAGAACATGAATTGAGAAGGGAGAAGACTGATAAGAACATGATAATTAGGAGGTATTGCCATTAATCCAGATAAGAAATGGTCAAGTTCAGCTGTGACATGACAATGGTGACAGGAACGAAGCTATTTGGATAGGTGAGAAGGTATGTTCTCAACAGAGACATCAATCAGATCCAATGTCAGTAATTTAAATTTATATTCTAGATTCTGCTTTACTTATGTAGCATCAATTATGTCCTGAGGCATTCATGAGGGAACACATACACACACACTCAGAGAGAGAGACAAACACACACACTTGCACACGCACACACACAACACACTCAGAGAGAGACAGAATATTGTATAATTTGGGGGTTCAGTCAGCTTTCACTAGCTTTCAGCATTAAGTAGGTAAATCTTTGTGCTTCTTACAGTGATGTGCTAGTGAGCCAGAGAATGTCAGAGACTGTGTTTAGGAGATTGTATCATATGTTCCCTTCAACAGCATGAAAAATAAATGAAGTACAGTTGCTCTGATTGCAAAGATAGTTAAAATACACAATATAAAACTAAGAAAGTCACCTGCTTCCATTCTTACTTTAGCTGATATTCCTCAGTTCAAATCTACATCTAAGCAGGAATTGATTCTAACCTAATAGCCTGAGATATCTGATCTATGGTTACACACAGGATTAAATGATAGAGGACTGGTTTTATTTTGATGTTTTCTTAATCACCAGAACTCTTCTTTTTAAAATGAACTTTTAATTTAATATAGTTTTAGATTGATGGAAATGTCTCAAAAGTACTGTCAAAAATTACCACATACATGTGAACGCTTTCCAACATATAATCTCCCCATTGTTTAGCATCTTGCATTAGTGTGTCCCAACTGAGAACCCCGCTGGCAAATTGTTATTATTAACTACGATGTCTGTGCCCAATTCAGATGCTCTTCTTCTGCCTCATGCCCTTTTCCTGTTTTTTTCCTCCTTTTCTTTATTTTTTTTTATTAGTTACCTTTTATTAACTCTGTATCCCGCTGTATCCCGCTCCCTCATTCCCTTCCAAAACCTCCCTCCCTCCCTCATCTCCTCCCTGCCCCTTTCCAAGTCCACTGATTGCAGAGGACCTCTTCCCCTTTCATCTGACCCTGTTTTATCAGGTATCTTCAGGACTGGCTGCAAAGTCCTCTTCTGTGGCCTAGCAGGACTGCTCCTCCCTTGGGGGGGGGGGGTGGAGGTCAGAGAGCCAGCCATTGAGTTCCTGTCAGAAATAGTCCTTGTTCCCCTTACTATGGGAAACCAATTGGTTACTGAGCTACCACAGGCTTCATCCAAGCAGAGGTTCTAGGTTATATCCATACATGGTCCATGGTGGAGTGTCAGTCTCAGAAAAGACCCCTGTGCCCAGATAAAGTTGGTCCTTGTGGAGCTCCTATCCTTTCCACATCATACAAACTCCCCCTTCTTTTATATGGTTCCCTGCACTCTACCACAGGTTTGGTTATGAGTCTTAGTATATGCTTTGATACACTGCTAGTTAGAGTCTTTCAGGGGTCCTCTGTGGTAGGCTCCTGTCCTGTTACTTGTTTTCTCCTATGTCCAGTGCACATCCCATTTGTCTTTCTAAGTGAGGGTTGATCATCTTACCCCGGGTACTCTTTCTTGTTTATCTTCTTTAGGTGTATAGATTTCAGTATGTTTATCATATCTTATAGGACTATATGAGTGAGTATATACCATGTGTGTCTTTCTCCTTCTGGGATACCTCACTCAGATGATTTTTTCTATATCCCACCATTTGCCTGCAAATTTCATGATTTCCTCGTTTTTTATTGCTGAGTACTAGTCCATTATGTAAAAATACCACAATTTCTGTATCCATTCCTCCGTTGAGGGACATCTGGGTTGTTTCCAGGTTTCACCAGAACTCTTTAATCTACTTAACACCTCACATTGAACCAGCCTTACTGTACAAGGCTCAACTAGAGGGCACATGCTGTAGGTTCTAGCCACTCCTTAGGAACTTATTTATATCACTTCTTCACACAGGCTACAGGAGCCTACACTTAGAAATTGTTAGCAAATTCAATGAGAACCACATTCTCCAAAGCCCAGAAAACACCACTGTCTTGTCTTTGGCTGAAGGGACTTTCAGTTGTTGCCGTGTTGTTATTATTGTCAACTCCCTGTGTATTTTTCCCTTCACTTCATTACTGGCAGCACTATAAAAGGTGTATCTAATTCTTTCATGAAAAAGAGTGTCTAGATTAACAAGGAAAATATGAGTGATAGTGAAACAGGCAAGCATAAGGAATAGCTTAGAATCCTGGGACTCCAACTGGCTTGGGATATACACTTTCCCTCCTTTAACTGGGAAAAGCATAAAGAAGAAAAGTAAATTATATCTGCAGATCTATAGATTCTGTTCCTTGTTTCTCCTTACATTTGGATAAGATTTGACTCAGAGCAGGTCAATTGTAATCTGTGCTCCTTAACAGTATAATAAATAACTTCCCATATATTTAAAAAAAATACGAAACAAAATGAAAAAAACAATGTAATTGAAAAACTAGCACCTTCACCTGTGGATACAAATGCATACTTGCTTAATTATCTTAGGATACTGATCTGTATTGAGCCACATATACAGTCCTATACTGAGAATACAGTAGGTATATCTTCCCTTTGACAACCATGAAAAAAATTCCCTTTGTGGACAGTTTCTATTCAAATATACTTCAGAATATATATGGAAATAGACGGTGGGAGTCTACCTGGTATAGACAAGTTTGGGGCACATAAACAATGCAGTAAACCGTGTCCTCTAAGTGAACTTAGAAAATGAAATTAAAATGAGAAATTAACTATAAAATTACCTAATTTTTTTAGCTGAAAACATTCGCCTGATAAAGAGTGAATTCATGTAACCACTCTGCTTTACTTTCTGTAAAGTTAGTGCTACCTTACTGTTGTTTTCACAGGAATAATTTATTTTAATCAGTAATAAAAAGAAAAATAAACATAATTCCATTAGTTTTCCGAAATTATTTAATCTCTAGCACTTGTGCAAGATCAGAGCAATTCAAGATTCCTCAGTGAAGAACACAGTGTGTTGAATTTTGAAATGTTATTTTCGTATGCTTTTCTTTTTTAATTTATTTATTTTTTATATTAATCACAGGTTATTTACTTTCTATCCCAGCCATAACCTCCTCCCTCATTCCCTCCCAGTCCCACCATCCCTCCCTGATCTTCTCCCTGCCCCTTTCCAAGTCCACTAATAGGGGAGAACCTCCTCCACTTCCATCTGAGCCTAGCTTATCAATTCTCTTCAGGACTGGCTTCAATGTCTCTTCTGTGGCCCAGCAAGGCTGCTCCTCTCCTGTGAGGGGGAAGGTGGAAGAGCTCACATTTGAGTTCATGTCAAAAATAGTCCCTGTTCCCCTTATTAGAGAACCCATTTGGACACTGAGTTACCATGTGCTATATCAGAGCAGGGGTTCTAGATTATATCCATACATGGTCCTTGACTGGAGAAACAGTCTCAGTAAAGACCCCTGTGCCCTGATATATTTGGTCCTTGTGGTGCTCCTGTACTCTCCAGGTCTTACTAACTCCCCCTTCTTACATATGATTCCCTGCACTCTGCCAATGGTTTGGTTATGAGTCTTAATATTTGCTTTGATACACTGCTAGGTAGAGTCTTTCAGAGGCCGTCTGTGGTAGGCTCCTGTCCTGTTATTTGTTTTCTCCTACATCCAATGTCCATCCCATCATTCCATTTGTCTTTCTAAGTGAGGATTGGTCATCATACCCGAGTCCTCTTTCTTGTTTATCTTCTTTAGGTGTGTAGATTTCAGTACATTTATCCTATCTTATAGGGCTTTATAAGTGAGTATATACCATGTGTGTCTTTCTGCTTTTGAGATACCTCACTCAGGATGATCTTTTCTAGGTTCCACCATTTGCTTGCAAATTTCATGATTTCCTTGTTTTTAATTTCTGAGTAGTATTCCATTGTGTAAAATAATGGACACAATTTCTGTGTCCATTCCTCAACTGAGGGACATCTGGGTTGTTTCCAGGTTCTGGCTATTATGAAAAAAGCTGCTTATAAATATGGTTGAGCAAATGCTCTTGTTGTGTACTTGAGCATCTTTTGGATATATGCCTAGGAGTGGTATAGCTGGATCTTGAGGAATCACTATTTCTATTTGTCTGAGAAAGAGCCAGATTGATTTCCAAAGTGGTTGTACAGGTTTGCATTCCCACCAGCAATGGAGGAGGTTTCCCCTTTCTCAGCATCCTCTCCAACATGTGTTGTCACTTAAGTTTTTGATCTTGGCCATACTGATGGGTGTAAGGTGAAATCTGAGAGTCGTTTTGATTTGCATCTCCCTGATGGCTAAGTAAGTTGAACATTTCTTTAAGTGTTTTTCTGCCATTCTACAGTCCTCTACAGAGAGTTCTCTGTTTAACTCGGAGCCCCATTTTTTAATTGGATTACTTGATTTGTTGTTTTTAACTTCTTGAGTTCTTTATATATACTGGATATTAGCCCTCTGTTAGATATAGGGTTGGTGAAGATCCTTTCCTAGTCTGTAGGCTGCTGTTTTGTTTTGATCACAATGTCTTTTGCTTTACAGAAGCTTTTCAGTTTCATGAGGTCCCATTTATTGATTGTTACTCTTAGAGCCTGTGCTGTTGGTGTTTGTTCAGGAAGTTGTCTCCTGTGCCAATGAATTCTAGGCTTTTCCCCACTTTTCCTTCTAATAGATTTAGTTTGTTTGGTTTTTGTTGAGATCTTTGATACACCTAGAGTTTGATTTTGTGCAGGGTTATAAATATGGGTCTATTTGCATTTGTCTACATGTAGACATCCAGTTAGACCAGCACCATTTGTTGAAGATGCTATCTTTTTTCCATTGTATGGTTTTGGCATCTTTGTCAAATATCAGGTATCTGTATGTGTGTTGGTTTATTTCTGGGTCTTCAATTCGATTCCATTGATCCACCAGTAAGGGGAGCAGGGACTGTCTCTGACATGAACTCAGTGGCTTCTGGCTCTTTGATTACCTGCACCTGGGGTTGAGGTCTTGCCAGGCCACAGAGGAAGATGATGCAGCCAGTCTTGATGAGACCTGATGAGTTAGGGTCAGATAGGAGGAGGTCTTCCCCTATCAGGGGATTAGGGAAAGGGCATAGAGGAATAAGATGGAGAGTGATTGTGACTGGGAGGAGACAAGCAAGGGTGCTGCAGTGGGGATACAAGGTGAATAAATTGTAGTAAATAAATATATTAATATAATTAAATTTAAAAACATAATTGTTCTGCATCCAAATATCTTCCAAGTTAATGGTTCCTTTTTCATACTTTACACTAGATTTCTTACTAATGTTTTCTCACCTGGAATAGGAACAAAATAACAATCATAGTAGTAATAACAAAAATACTCTTCTTGGGTGCTAATTGCCAGGTAGGTGTGTAAAGCCATGGTCCCCGTGTTACATGATAATGTTTGTTCAAGTTTATAGAAGAGAATAATAAAGGACATTTGAGAAGTGATTGTACTTTACTTTATTTGTTTACCTGTATACAAATGAAGCTGAAAATATGTTTAAATGTTGACAATGCCCTTTCAATTATAAAGTTAAATATTTCATGGTTTCCTTTTGTTCAATGAATACCTACAACAAGTACCCAGGCTATACTTTCTGGGAAACCTGATAGAAAAGCAGATTCTTTGGTTAAAGGGGTTGCTTTCTATCTCTTGTGCTGACTATATGAAAGAGTTGATAGTGAAGAAAAAGGAAACAAACTCTTCCCTTATACAGTCTTAAAGAGAAAAAAATAGAAACAATGTTTTACATGTCTGTTTCCTGATATGTTATTTATCTTTTGTTTATTTTATAGAGGACCAGACATGGTTTGTTACTTGTCCTGCTGTTAAATACCTGACAAGAAGCAGCTTAAAGAATAGCTTTATTTTGGATAATGGGGATATAGTCCTTCATGAATGGTGAAAGTATAACAGCAAGAACATGTTGGCTTATCGTACCAACCAGATTTTTTTCTCCTTTCAAGAGGAAAGAATATGAAATAATGCCTCTCGCATTCAAGTGGGTCTTTCTTCCTCAGTTAAATCACTCTAAACACATACTCAGAGACATATCCAGAAATGTGTTTCCAACATAATTCTAAGTCCAGTCAAGCTTACAACAAAGTTTAGTCATTGCAGGGATCAAGATCATAAATGCTCAAGAGTCCAGGTCTATATCAACATTAATTTTGAGCCATTGCGGTTAGGACTCTGTGCTTTAAGGTCTCTCATACTCTGCATAATGCCCAGTTATGGGTCTTTGTATTTGTTCTCATTTGCTGCAGGAGGAAGCTTCTCTGTGGATGGTTGAGCAAGACCCTGATCAGTCATGATAGTAAAATATATTTACAAGTAACTTTATTTTAGCAATTCTGGGTTTCTTGTTATTCTATATGAAGTTGACAATTTCTCTTTCAAGGTCTGTAAAGAATTGTGTTGGTAATTAGATGGGAATTGCATTGACTCTGTAGATTGCTTTTGGTAAGATGGCCATTTTTACTATATTAATCCTGCCAAGCCATGAGCATGGGAGATCTTTCCATCTTCTGATATCTTCTTCTAATTCTTTCTTCAGAGACTTGAAATTTTTTTCGTACAAGTTTTTTACTTGCTTGGTTAGGGTTACACCAGGTACTTTATGTCATTTGTGGCTATTGTGAAGGATGTTGTTTCCCTAATTTCTTTCTCAGCCCTTTTGTCTTTTGTATACAAGAATGTCATTAGCCTAATGTCATTGCATTAGGGAAATGCAAATCAAAAGGAGCCTGAGATTTCAACTTACACCCATCAGAATGGCTAAGTTCTGGGCACAAGGTCTTTTCTGAGACTGACACTCAACCAAGGACCATCCATGGATATAGCCTAGAACTTCTGCTCAGATGTGGCCCCTCGTAACCAAGCTCAGTAACCAAGTAGTTTTCCAAAATAAGGGGAACAAGGACTATTTCTAACAGGATATCAAGGGCAGGCTCTTTGACCTCCCCCCACCCGGGGAGGAGCAGTCTGTTAGGCCACAGAGGAGGACTTTGCAGCCAGCCCTGAAGATACCTGATAAAACGGGGTCAAATGAAAGGGGAGGAGGTTCTAGGTTATATCCATACATGGTCCTTGGTTGAATGACAGTCTCGGAGAAGACCCTGTGCCCAGATATATTTGGTCCTTGTGGAGCTCCTATCCTTTCCCCATCATACTAACTCCCTTTCTTTCATATAATTCCCTGTACTCTGCCGAAGTTTTGGTCGTGAGTCTTTGTATCTGCTTTGGAAACACTGCTAATTAGAGTCTTTCAGATGCGCTCAGTAGATTCCTGTCATATGTTCAATGCACATCCCATCTGTCTTTCTAAACGAAGATTGATCATCTTACCCCATGTGCCCCCTCTTGATAATCTTTTTTAGGTGTATAGATTCATTATATTTGTCATATCTTATAGGTCTATATAAGTGAGTATGTAGCCTGTGGTAGCTCAGTAACCAATTGGTTTCCCATAGTAAGGGGAACAAGGACTATTTCTAACAGGAACTCAATGACTGGCTCTTTGACCTCCCCACCCCCCAAGGGAGGAGCAGTCCTGTTAGGCCACAGAAGAGGGCTTCGCAGACAGTCCTGAAGATACCTGATAAAACAGGATGGGATGAATGGGGAGGAGGTCCCCTCCTATCAGTGGACTTGGAAAGGGGCACAGTGGAGGGGAGGGAGGGTAGGATTGGGAGGGAATGAGGGAGCGGGATACAGCTGGGATACAGAGTTAATAAAATGTAACTGATAAGAAAAAAATAAAATTACATTTAAAAAAATTAAAAAAAAATAAATTTGAACCTACAAAATTAAAAAAAAAAAAGAAAAAGGAGGAGGTCCTCTCCTATCAGTGGACTTGGAAAGGGGCAGGGAGGAAACCAGGGAGGGAGTGTGGGGTTGGGGAGGAAATGAGGGAGCTGGATACAGCTGGGACACAGGGTTAACAAAATGTAACTAAAAAGAAAAATAAAATTAAAAAAAAAAAAAAACTCAAGTGACAATACATGTTGGAGAGTTTGTGGAGAAAGGGGAACCCTTTTCCACTGCTGGTGGGAATGTAAACTTGTACAACCACACTGGAAATCAATCTGGCACTTTCTCAGACAACTAGGAATAGCGCTTCCTCAAGATCCAGCTATACCATTCCTAGGCATATATCCCAAAGAGGCTCAAGTACACAATAAACACATTTGCTCAACCATGTTTATAGCAACTTTATTTGTAATAGCCAGAAGCTGGAAACAACCCAGATGTCCCTCAACTGAAGAATGGATACAAAAATTGTGGTACATCTACACAATGGAATATTACTCAGCAATGAAAAACATGGAAATCATGAAATTTGCAGGTAAATGGTGGGAACTGGAAAGGATCATCCTGAGTGAGCTATCCCAGAAACAGAAACACATGTCATATACTCATTCATATAGACATATAATATAGGATAATCCTACTAAAATCTGTACACCTAAAGAAACTAATCTAGAGGGAGGACTCTGGCTAAAATGCTCAATCCCAATTGTGAAAGGCAAAGAGGACGGATATCAGAAGAAGAGAACAGGGAATAAGTTAGGAGCCTCCCACAGAGGGCCTCTGAAAGGCTCTGCCCTGCAGACTATCAAAGCAGATGTTGAGACTTATGGCCAAACTTTGGGCAGAATGCAGGGAATCTTATGAAAGAAGTGGGAAATAATAGTAAGAGCTGGAGAGGACAGGAGGTCCACAAGGAGAGCAACAGAACCAAAAAAATTGAGCACAGCGGTCTTTCCAGAGACTCATACTCCAACCAAGTACCATGCATGGAGATAACCTAGAACCCCTGCACATATGTAGTCCATGGCAGTTCAGTGTCCAAGTGGGTTCCATTGTAATGGGAACAGGGACTGCCTTTGACCTGAGCTCAGTGGCCTGCTCTTTGATCACCTCCCCTGAAGGGGGAGCAGTCTTACCAGGCCACAGAAGAAGACAATGTAGCCACTCCTGATGAGACCTAACAGAC
This sequence comes from Psammomys obesus, assembly GCF_907164565.1. Taxonomy (NCBI): domain Eukaryota; kingdom Metazoa; phylum Chordata; class Mammalia; order Rodentia; family Muridae; genus Psammomys; species Psammomys obesus. Next base: position 19,748,755 of record NW_026596166.1, on the reverse strand, counting down.
TCGGATCAGAAGGAAGAAAAAGTAACCTTCTCTTACCAGTGGACTTGGGAAGGGGCATGCGTGGAGAAGAGGGGGAAGGGAGGGAACTAGAGAGAAATACAAAGTAAATAAAGTGTAATTAAAAATAAAATTAAATTAAAATTGAAAAATAAATAAAAATAAAAAGTAACTTTATTGCTACTTTTATTATTTTTAAAGAACAGCTACTGTTTGACTTTACTTTAGCTCTATGTGCTATCTCATCTTTGGTTCTTGGTTACCCAAGCTGTGTTAGGTATGATTCCATCTCATGGAATGGGCCTTAAGTCAATTCAGATATTACCTGGTCATTCCCACAAGCATTGGGCTATCATTGTCCTAGCATACATTGCAGGGAGCACATCACTGTAGATCAATGGGTTTGTAGCTGGGTGGTATTTATGTTACTTTTTTGGTAATATGCAGAGTACCTTCTACACCAAAGACATTAGAACATGGGAATAAATGTTCTACCATTGTAGAAGATAAAGAGATTGTGAAGATAAAGGGATAGATCATTGAGTCTACACGTTTTATTATTTTTTTAATTTTTTTTAATTTTAGTTTAGTTTAGTTTAGTTTTTCGAAACTGGATTTTTCTGCATAGCCTTGGCCTTCCTGAACTTGCTTTGTAGACCAGCTTGTGCTCAAACTCACATAGATCTGTTTGCCTCAGCCTCACCACATGCTGAGATTACAGGTAGGCCCCACACTACCGGGCTTGAATCTGCTCTTAAAACAAAGAATATTTTAGAAGCCAATAACCTATATATTGAAATTTATTTTGTATGATACAAATACAAGTTTATTTTTGCATACATTAACATAGATATTTGTCTACTGATAGAAAATTAAGGTTATTTTTATATATTGCTATAGATTATTGAATATGGATACAATTTAAAGTTATTTTTGATGTACATATGTATATATGTTTCATCTGTTGTATAAGGTATTAGACCTATGGAACTCATTTATAAATACAAGGTTTGCTTCCAGTATGTTTAGAAGCTGTTATTACAAACTACTTAGGATGGTTAAAAATGTGAATTAATAGTCAATCAAACTCATGGTCATGTCAAATACTAGTCTGCTATATTACAGAAATATACATCCTACTTTTAAAAAATAGTAAATAACTAGAAACAAGCAATGTTTCCAAAACGATCCTGTACAACAACAGATCATCTGGAGGTATCTCCATTCCAGATCTCAAGCTGTACTACAGGGCAACAGTAATAAAAACTGCATGGTATTGGCATAGAAACAGAAAGGAGGATCAATGGAACTGCATAGAAGACCCAGAAATAAACCCACACACCTATGAATACTCAATATTTCACAAAGAGCAGAGGTAACCAGGAATGTGGCAAAATGTAGATTAGAATACATGGAGTTAGTTTAAGTCATGAGTTAGTCAGAGAAGAGTCGAGCTATATGGCAGAGGTATTTGAAAAATTATTTTGAGTTTAGTGAGTCATTATTCCTTGACCACAGTGCCAGGAGGAAAATGACCACAACATGGTTAAACATAAATGTAATACTTAAATGTAATCCATTATAAACAAATTGAAAGCTTTTTAAGTGAAGGAAATGGACCGTAAATTAATAAATAAGCCTGAATAAGCTAACTAGAATAATCCTTCTTCATTTAATTTAAAATTTTGTGATGGCAGTTTAACATTTTATTTTGTAGATATTTAAGGAAAATCTTGTTTCATCTTATGCTTTAATTCATAAAAATTTACTCATATACTCTGTTACAGAATAAATCCTCCTTTCCCCACAAAAAACCAATTTAAGACTTTTTAATGTGGTTATGCAGATGAAATTACATGTGTGTATATGTGCATGTAAAGCAAGATGCAACCTCCAAAATGTCACCCTCATTCTAGCATTTTTGAGATGTGACCTCTCATCTGCCTGGAACTCACACGTTACACTAGACCAGTAAGTGTAAGGAATCCCTTCTCAGCTTTCCCAGCTGGGAAAATATTACCCTTTGAAAATTCCCAACTGGAATTATGAGGCTATGCAACCAAACCCAGAACCGCTACATGATTCTTGGGATTAAGCTCAGGTCCTCAATCCTATAAAGCAAGAACTTTAAAGATTGAGACAATCGCTCTCTTTCACTCTCATTTTCTCTCTCTATCTGTGTGTGTGTGTGCGTGTGTGTGTGTGTAATACCATTATGTGTGTTCAGGAGAAATCTGTTTTGGGTTTTGTTTCATTTTTTTTCAATTCAATTAAATAACTTGATGGACTTCACCTGAACACCTTCCTCAAAAATGACTCTCCTAGAGTAAAATTTGACCAGCTATTTTTAAAGCTATTTTTTATAATTATTTATTTTGTTTTACGTTTATGAGATTTTGCCTGAATATATGTACATGCACTCTGTGTGTGACTAGTACCGGAGAAGGTCAGAAGAGTGAACCAGATTTCCTGGAACTGGACTTAAAGAAGGTTGAATGGTGACATAACTGCTGTAAAAAAATAAAAATAAAAAAAAAATAGCCTAGCAGTGTGCAAGAACAGCCAGCACTCTGAACTGTTGTGCCACCTCTCCAGCCCTGACAAATTATTTTTAAAGCAACTTGACTGGTTTCCTTTACAAATTCTAAAAGAGACCAAATCAGTAAATGTACAAGCAAGTGATATGAAGTGAAGAATGTCAAGTTTATTTTCCTATTCCCGGGATGTTAAATAGTACTCTTCCAACAGGGTATCTGAGATGCTTTATGAAAAACCTTCCAGACAAAACTCAATTTTGAATAAATAATGAGTCTCCAATATTTAACTGTTCTAGATTTTATAAAGCAAAACGTAAATGGTCTTTTTTTTTATATTAATTACATTTTTTTTGTGCATCCCAGCTGCAGCCTCCTTCCTCATTCCCTCCCAATCTCACCCTCCCTCCCTCATCTCCTGTCCATACCCCTCTCCAAGTCCACTGATAGGGAAGGACCTCCTCCCCTTCCATCTGATCCTAGCTTATCCAGTCTCATCAGCACTGGCTGCAATGTTCTCCTCTGCGGCCTGGCAAGTGTGCTACCTCCTCAGAGGGAGGTGGTCAAAGAGCCAGCCACTGAGTTCATGTCAGAGACAGTCTCTGTTTCCTTTATTAGGGAACCCACTTGGAAACTGAACTGCCATGGGCTGCATCTGAGCAGGGATTCTAGGTTATCTCCATGAATGGTCCTTGGTTGGAGTATCAGTATCAGAAAAAACCCCTGTGCTCAGATAGTTTGGTTCTGTTGCTCTCCTTGTGGAGCTCCTGTCCTCTCCAGGTCCTATTATCTCCCCCAAAAAGGTCTTTTTGTTTTGTCTTGTTCAGTTTTGATTTTTGGTTACTTGTTTTTAAATACAGAATTTCTCTGTGTAAGCTTGGCTGCCTTGGACTCACGTGATAAACCAGGATGGTCTTGAATCCACAGAGATCTGCCTGCCTCTGCTTCCCTTAGTTCTAGGATTACAGGCATGCACCACTGCACCTGGCTCATTAGCAGGTGTTAGTGATAACATAAAATTCTTTCAATACCTAGTTTAACCCATCAAGCCAGATATAAAGAAGTCAGCGTTTTATATGTAGTTATATTTCTTTGGGCTATTGTAATCACAAGGTAAGGATTAATGAGCTGTGATTATCTGAAATGTTGAAAATACAAGTAGTGGGTATAAAATTTAGGGTTTTAAAAATTATTTTTATGTTTCACTGTCATAAGTTTCTTAATAACTACAAATTTTAGAAAAGTAGTTATCAATGTATTCTTACTTGAATGATGTGCTCCAGAATGCAATTAATAATTGTTTCATGACTATCCAAATTAAATCAAATCTTACTGTCATTTCAGAATTCACTGTCAGTATCTATCTATGTTTTATGATCTTTGAGATTCCTACATAAAATACCATGCAGCTTCATTAAAAAAAGTTAAATAAGTTTTGACAGATATAATACATATATGACAACAATAATTATAGTTCAAAGGAACAGTTATTCTTTGAGAAAATAAATATTCCTTCTTTCTAAAACTAAAATTCAAAGTCATATTTAAAATATGACTCCATGGTGATTATTTTGCTACTATTGAAGTACACCTTTTCAAACTAATGAGAAAAAAAATCATTTATATAAAAAAATCATTTATATAAAACCCAATAGATAATTCTCAGTGTTTAAAAAACAGCATATTTACAATAAAAGCAAATTCTTTAAGAAGTGATGGTCATGTATGTTGTTTGCTATAACCCTTACTATACTACTCTACTCTTAAACAAACTATAAATAATAAACTATTGTCATTTGTGCAGATATGCTGAGGAAAACCCAGGGAAATTTTTAAATTATGTTTTACGTGTTTCTCCAGTTTACACAAGTAACAGATCATGCCAAAGTCTGAAAGGATAATTATATCATTGCACTCAATACAAAACAGGAATTTTCCCAGAATTACTGCAAAGATGCTTAGAGGTTTCCAGAGGTAATTAAAAATGCTAAGAAGCAAATTAACACTTTCTCTCTAATAAACTGCAAACAGATAGTTAAACCCCTTTAATAATTCTCCAAAGCCCACCAAACAGCTGCAGCAAGCCCAAACAGATGGAAGTCAACAAAGCAGTCATTGCGAAACAAAGGCAAAATGCCCAGGGTATGTGCATGGCCAAAGAGGCAGTGAGGAAAGCTAAGGTCCATTCTGAATGAGACTGTGCAAAGACATGATGGGAATAAACAGAAGGCAGTTGATAAAACAAAATTTCTATGCTTTCCAGCAATTGCTCAATATTTTTGTTTTGTATTAATATGGTAAATTTTACTGATAATGTAAATATTTTTCATTTTGTATCTGACTTTTATCTCTTGTTTTCTGTTAATCTTATAGTATCTAGCAAAGTTATATGGCACTAGAGATTCAATAATTTTTGAAAATTGTATAAATAAAATAATTAATTAATTAATAACATCAAATATACTTGATAAACTTAGAAGCATCCAGAAAATATTTATTCAAATAAAGTATCTTGCATTTGCTAGTTAGTTGGATTCATCGATGAAAATACATTTGTATGTTGTTGTTGTTTTTTCTAACCATCATCTAATGTCCACCAAAGTTACTTTGTGCTCTAAAGAATATACAGGTCAAATCCTTCTGTCATTCTAAGCCGCCCAGCACTCGCCTACTGACAGTGGGCTGATATTCATGCTCAGTTTTGCTCCACTGACTACCAATACTTGGCCTGCCCATCCTTCTCCATGCTCAGCCCTGTTCTAATTTGCTTACCACCCCAGTTTTCTAGTGCCTGCCATGTGTTTCTGAGTCAGGACACAAGAGACTTTCTTGCCTGAAAATCTTTGAGTCGGTGCCATCCTACAGATGGAATTACATTTCTTTCCAAAGTCTAAGTAAACAGCATCTTCCTAGAAAAATATTCATCAAGGGCACTTGTGCTGAAGAGAGAAAAAAAAAAAAGCTTACTCCCCTTATCAATTACTATTACTCACTCATTCACTTTGCTTTCAAATTTCTTCATAGCACCAATATATTATCTTAAATAGGTTTCTATTTTTATGTTTACTAGGGTAAGGTAAACATTTTGATAAAGATAAGCTTGCCATTTGTGTGGGAAGGAGCAAAAACAGGAGATACAAACACATCAGGCAGTTTTAGAGCAAGCACCTCTAATGTGACCAATTCAGTTCTTACCCTTGTCCAGGAGCTGGAGACAGTCTTGGTTCCATCCTAGTGGGAGCTTGGAAGCGTTAGAAGGGAGTTCTGTTTCTTGTTCTGGTTCTTTTTATTTGTGCTCTGAAATGAGTATCCTTCCCTGGAAACTGTATGTAAGGATAAGATTTAGAAACAAACAAACAAAAACCAAAAATTAAAACAAACAGAGACACCTGGTTGCAACCAAATAGACTGACTAGCTCTGTGTGTCAACCACCATCCCCATATTAATCAAACCAGTTTCTTTCTTAAGTCTAGTAAAATCAATTAATCAATGTGAATTAATAGAGCCTATAGGCTCACAGCTTGGAACTCCATTTCTGGGATGTGTTTCTGCTCTACCTTCTTTCTCTTAAAAACTCATCTATATTCCTATAAGTCTCCTTTTTTAAAGGATCCAGAAGACACTGGCTCACATTGGCTCCTGTGCCATTTAGTTGTCCAGCAAGTTAGCTCTCTGAGCCATGTACTCTTGAGGAAACCAAGATTATGTTACTCTGCAAGGCACCTCACTTTCCCATATCATTTTGTTTACTCATGGCTACACTGTAGACTCTAAATAAAAAGCATAGTACACAATTTACATTTATTGAAGTAATATTTTTATGTGCATGTAGATGTGAGTTTTGTGTTTGTCAGTGACCAAAACACCTGATGCTAACAGCTTATGGATGGAAGAATTTAGGCTCATGATTTCAGACCATTCAAGTAGGAAATCAGGGGTTGACAAGGTGCTTCACATCATGCTGGACAGTAAACATGAAGAGAGGACCTCTACACTAAGGATCTCTATTAGGCTTCCACTCTTATTTGTTGGCACACTACCTACTGTGTAGTGCCATGCTCATCCAGGTAGGGTCTTCTCCCCATGTTCTCTCTGAAAGCTGACACAAACACATTTGGTGGTTTGTTTTATTAATCTAGTAAGCTCTTCTGTTTAATTATTTTCTTTTTTAAAATTTTTATTAATTACACTTTATTCACTTTGTATAACCCCATAAACCCCTCCCTCCTCCCTTTCCTCGCCTCCCCTCCCCCTTCTCCATGCATGACCCTCCACAAGTCCACTGATAGGGGGTCTTCCTCTCCTTTCTTCTGATCTTAGTCTATCAGATCACATCAGAAGTGGCTGCATTGTCATCTTCTATGGCCTGGTAAGGCTGCTCCCCCCTCAGGGGGAGGTGATCAAAGAGCAGGCCACTGAGTTCATGTCAGAGGCAGTCCCTGTTCCCATTACAATGGAACCCACTTGGACATTGAACTGCCATGGGCTACATCTGTGCAGGGATTCTAGATTATCTCCATGCGTGGTACTTGGTTGGAGTATGAGTCTCTGGAAAGACCCCTGTGTTCAAATTTTTTTGTTCTGTTGCTCTCCTTGTGGAGTTCCTGTCCTCTCCAGCTCTTACTATTTCCCAATTCTTTCATAAGATTCCATGCATTCTGCCCAACAGTTGGCCATAAGTCTCAGCATCTGCTTTGATAGTCTGGAGGGCAGAACCTTTCAGAGGCCCTCTGTGGCAGGTTGCTAACTTGTTTCCTGTTTTCTTCTTTTGTGGCTTTCTTTTTATTAATTACAGTTTATTCACTTTGTATCCCCCCCCCCGTGGTTCCCTCATTCCTCCCATCCCAATCCCTCCATTCCTCCCCCTTCTGCATACATGCCCAGCCCCAAGTCCACTGATAGGGGAGGTCTTCTTTGCCTTCCTTCTGATCCTAGTCAATTAGGTCTCATCAGGAATGGCTGCATTGATCTTCTTCTGATATCCATCCTCTTTGCCTTTGGGGATGGGGATTGAGCATTTTAGCCAGAGTCCTCCCTTTTGATTACCTTCTTTAGGTATACAGATTTTAGTAGGTTTATCCTATATTATATGCCTCTATGAATGAGTATATACCATGTGTGTCTTTCTGCTTCTGTGATAGCTCACTCAGGATGATCCTGTCCAGTTCCTACCATTTATCTGCAAATTTCATGATTTCCTTGTTCTTAATTGCTGAGTAATATTCCATTGTATAGATGTACCACAATTTCTGTATCCATTCTTCAGTTGAGGGACATCTGGGTTGTTTCGGAACAGAACTACAACAGCACAGGCTCTAAGAGCAACAATCAATAAATGCGACCTCATGAAACTGAAAAGCTTCTGTAAAGCAAAGGACACCATCATCAAAACAAATCTACTGCCTACAGATTTGGAAAGAATCTTCACCAATCCTTTTTTTGTCAGAGGGGTAATATCCAGTATATATAAAGAACTAAAGAAGCTGAAAAGCAGCAAACCAAGTAACCCAATTAAAAAAAATGGGGAACAGAGATAAACAGAGAATTCTCTGTAGAGAAATAGAGAATAGCAGAGAAACACTTAAAGAAATGCTCAACCTCATTAGTCATCAGGGAATTGCAAATCAAAACAACCCTGAGATTTCATCTTACACCCATCAGAATGGCCAATATCAAAATCTCAAGTGACAACACATGCTGGAGAGATTGTGGATAAAGGGGAACCCTCCTCCACTGTTGGTGGGAATGTAAACTTGTACATCCACTCTGGAAATCAATCTGGTTCTTTCTCAGACAACTAGGAATAAAGCTTCCTCAAGATCCAACTATAAATATACCACTCCTAGTAAGCTCTTTTTAATTAAATAAAGTTGACAATAAGCAGCATACATAGCATTCTTAAGTAATAAAGTTGTAAAAGGACAATATTCAATGCAATGAGGATATATTTATTTCCAAGTTTTAATTGCCTTGTCAAGTTAGTGAAATATAATTTCTTGGCTAAAGCACCATACATGGAGATAACCTAAAAACCCTGCACAGATGTAACCCATGTCAGTTTAGCCTCCAAGTGGGTTTCCTAGTAATGGGAACAGGGACTGTCTCTGACTCGAACTCAACTCAGTAGCTGACTCTTTGATTACCTTCTCCTGAAGGGAGGAATATCCTTACCCGGCTACAGAGGAAGACAATAAAAGACAGTCCTGATGAGACCTGATAAGGTCAGTGAAAAGGAGAGGAGGATCGCCCCTATCAGTGGACTAGGGGAAGAGCATGGGAGGAGATGAGGAAGAGAGGGCAGGATTGAGAGGGGTTGGTGGAGGGAGCTACAGCTGTGATACAAAGTGAATACACTGTAAATAATAAAAATAAAAATAAATAAATAAAAATGTCTTGGGGAAATTGAGTCATACTCCTGTAGGTGTACAACACATGAGTCTATCTGTTCTTGGGTCAATTACTTTTAGCTTTAAAATTCTACGGAGTAAACTTAAGCAAATCCTTTAATTGTTGGTATCTCACCAAATTCTAGCCTAAGAATACTTGCTATAATTTGTGAAAAAAAAAGAACATTAGTTTATTACATGTGCGTGTGTGTGTTTCTGTGTATATGTGCATGTTTGAGTCAACTACAGACTGCATAAGTATTCCACCACAAATTACATCTTCTGTCTGTCTCACGTTTTAAAGATTTGATTTTCCGTAGATAATTATTTTTAAAAGTTTGGTTGTTATTCTTTAACAGGTGTATGCATTAGAAATTGGGGGCGCTCAAATTCAATCAAACACTTAATGAACAAATCAAAATGCTACAATCATTATAAGAAAATCTAAAAAAAAAAATATGACCTTGAGCCTGAAAAATCCTTCCTATTGAAGAACAGAAATGCATATTTCATAGTAGAAGCAATAGATATTTTCAGCTACAACAAAATGTGAAACCTTTGTAAAGAGAAGACTATAAAAGTGGTTAATAGGCAAGCAATGGTCTTGGAGAATATTTTTGCAATTATGCATGAGAGATCAATTTTTAGGAAGCCTAGACATTAATAAACAAAAAAAGCTAACATAGAAAATAAAACTTAAAGAACTCTAAGAGAGATTCAGAAGATATAAAAAATGTGAACCAAAAATAACACTTTTTAATAAATATGTTAATAGGAAAAATAATAGTTACCAATTATCTTCAGCCTGCTTAACTGCATGTTTATGAAGCAAGAATAGTAAATCCCACACTTATAGCTAGCTAACTAGCTTACTGTAACAGACACCTTCCTTGACTTTCAGCCTATGATTTTAACATCCATCCTCTGTGGTCTAAGGCTCAACCCCATAGGCTAATTCATTGACAATTGAAGTTCAGTGTTGTGAGTTAATTAGCAAATAGTTAACATTACTCAGTGCTTTTTACCGCCACCAAAATCATCACAGTTATATGTATTCCATTGTCCAAAGCAATGTCATAAAGAAGATTTCAAAGAAAGTAGAAAGATGTCCACCATTCATTCTCTATTTTTAGAATTGGATTTCTCAGTTTAATGACAATTTGTTCAAAAGTGTTAATCTTTTTCTCTCTAATTGTTCCACTGGGACTCCAGCTGAATATAAAATCAGGAAACAACTTCATCCAATTGGATAAATAGAGATGGGTAACAACACTTTGCAGGATAAACCAAAACACTTACATGGTATATATTTTAAAAATTGATTCTAATGGAAGATGGAAATTTAATCATACTTTTCAATCCATAAGAGAACAACTTGCTATGCCTATGTCAAACAAACCATGACTTAATATATTCTAAGTAATTCTCCCTAATCTGAAAAAAAAAAAAAAGTAAATTTAGGACAGTTAAAAGGCATTCAGGGTTAGAAGAAGTTACTTTAGGAAGGGCAGCAGAGGTTAAAGCCAATGTAGTTTATGCCCCTTTCCTAATCTACTTCAGATGATGGATGATCAAAGTGCAAAACATTAACACTGGTGATTTAGAATAAGGGAATCACCACTAGAGAAAGAGAGTGACTTCCTACCCAGCCCGCAGCTGCCAGTAATACTAGTGGTGTCAAGGGGAAGTTGTCTGGTTGTTTCTGCTCAGCCCACAGGTCTTCACTGCTGGGCACTTATTGCTGCAGAACCAGGACATTCAAATAGCAGCAAATACAGTCTCTTCTGCCCCAAAGCTGAAAGCAACTTGCCAGCTTTTCCAACTCATGTCCCAATAATGGAAAAAAACAAACCTTTCTCTTTCTCCTGTGAAAATGGTCAACTAAAGCTTCTTATGTTTAAAGTGCCCTTAAAAGTTATCAGAAAAAAAATTCTTTTGTAATGAACTTATTGTAAGGTGGAGGAAAAATTTTATACCATGTATCGTTTTACACACACAAGGTAACAGGACAAGTCTCTGTCTTCATATGGTGTGTTATAAAGGATTCAGAGAGGCATCATTAAAGAAAGTTATTTTTATGTTAAAAGTACTCATTGGTGAACGCACAAGAATATAAAAGTGATTAATTGTTCAGTGTACTCCAGTATGAATTCTGGACTCCAAGTATTAAAAAGAAAATCCTATAAAGAGTCAGAAAGATATAAAATGCAACATGAAACACTTGGTTGTTACTCTTCTCAACAAGAGTAAAGGTCAAAAGAGAAGAGTTTAATAACAAAAACAACCCACAAAACCCTCCACATTTGCCGTTGCCTGTGAATGCCTGGAGCTGAGAGGGAGGAATACTGCCAAAACTATGCTTTGTGAGTGTCCAAGTGAATATTATGCAATCTGCCTGTCGTGAAATCCTGCACCACTGTGGATTAGAACTGCCACAGAGATTTTTCAAGAAAAAAGGCATGTAATAAAGACTTAAGCCAGTATATAATTTCTTCCTATGAAGTCCAAAGGAGCCTACTTATTTCTACTTATAATCCCTAAAATATATACAGGCTTCCAGGTGGAAAAAAAGATGTCGACACTTGTTGGGTTGAACAGAGAGTTATTAAATCAGGATGTAAAAGGGCAGATTTCCAATGACCATCATTGTTTAAGAAACACAAATTCCAAGGCATCTCTATGACCTCAAGATTAAGGATAACACCTGCAGTCCTAGAATATCTTTAGCTACTTCTGCCAAGACAAGGTACACATCTTGAGCCACCAATGGCTTTGTTCACATTGGCCAATATAACCTTCCACAAGCTAAACCTGTAGGGGCACTGAGCCCTCCACATATTCCTCGATTCACCTTCCACACTGCACAGGCATAGGACCAACCTTTTTGACACACAGTGAAAACTACTTATGATCTTCCTGATTATAGTGGTTTGAATAGAAATGGCCCTAGACTCCTGTGTTTGAATCCATGGTTACCAGGGAGGGATGTTATTAGAAGGTGTGGCTTTAGTGGAGTAGGTAGGGCCTTGTTGAAGGAAGTGCATCACAGGGGGTGTGCATTAAGATTTCAGAAGCACATTTTGTATAAATGACTAGGAGTGGTATTGCCGGATCTTGAGGTAGCACAATTACTAATTTTCTGAGAAAACACCAGATTGATTTCCAAAGTGTTTGTACAAGTTTACATTCCCACCAGCAATGGAGAAGAGTTCCTCTTTCTCCACAACCTCTCCAGCATTTGAGTTTTTGATCTTAGCTCTTCTGATGGGTGTAAGATGAAATCAAGGACATTTGCTCAACCATGTTCAGAGCAGCTTTAATCGTAACAGCCAGAATCTGCAAACACCACAGATGTCCCTCAATGGAGGAACAGATACAGAAAGTATGATACATTTACACAATGATATACTACTCAGCTATTTAAAAACATGGAAATCATGAAGTTTGCAGGCAAATGGTCGGAACTAGAAAAGATCATCCTGAGGGAGGTATGCCAGAAGCAGAAAGACACACATGGTATCTACTCATAAGCATTTATTAGAACTATAATATAGGATAAACATACTAAAATCTGCACACCTAAAGAAGCTAAAGAAGGACAACCCTGGGTAAGATGATCAATCCTCATTCTGATGGTCATCAGAAGAAGGAGAAAATAAGGGAACAGGACAGAAGCCACCACATAGGGCCTCTGGAAGACTCTACCCAACATGGTATCAAAGTAGATGCTGAGTCTCATAGCCAAACTTTGGGCAGAGTGCAGAGGGAGATGAAAGACTTGGAGGAAACAGGAACTCCACAAGGAGAGCAAGAAAACCAAAATATCTGGGCCCAGTGTTCTTTTCTGAGACTGATACTCCAACCAAGGACCATTCTTGGCGATAAACTAGAACCCATGCAAAGATGTAGCTGATGGCAACTCAGTGTCCAACTGGGTACCTTAATAATGGGAACAGGGACTGTCTCTTACATGAACTCAGTGGCTGGCTCTTTGACCAACTCTCCCTAAGGGTGATGCAGCCTTACCAGGTCACAGAGGAGGACAATGCAGGGACTCCTTATGAGACCTGATAGGCTAGGGTCAGAGGAAAGGGGAGGAAGTCCTCCCCTATCAGTGGACTTGGGAAGTGCATGGGAGGAGAGAAAGGAGTGGCCTATAGCTGGAATACAAAGTGAATAAATTGTAATAAAAATTAATTAATTAATTAAAAAATATCTGCTTCAACCTGTGTCTAGTGGCTCATTCTTCCTTCCCGTTGCCTGAGGATCCAGATGTAGAACTCTAAGGCCTCTCCCATACCATGGCTGCCTTCACTCTACCAGGCTCTTTGCCTTGATAATAAATGTCTAAACCTCTGAATTGTAAACCAGCCTCCAATTAAGTGTTTTTCCTTTATAAGAGTTGCTGTGGCCATAATGTCTCTTCACAGCAATGGAAACCCTACCTAAGACACTGCCTTACGCCCTTTCAATGTATATTTTTATATCACCCCATTGAAAGCTTCCTTTGCTTTTGTGACCTACCGAGCAACAATGAACATACTCTAAAAGGAAATTTGTATCTCTCAGTCTGAAGAGGTGGACCCCAATAAACAGGAAGAACCCACCTCCCCCAACCAGGAATCCTGTGAGAAGGAAAAGGTACCACCTGGTTCTGAACTTGTTTCCCAACCTGTCACATCTTAAAATCAGAGACTTAAGTTCAGTGTTTTAATTTTACTTCACAAGTCTCTAAAGTTTAATTTCACTTTAAACCTGAAGATAAAATCCTGAAGATGGAATACTTCACTGGGTCTTCTTGTTCTTTTTCCTGATGTGGCCGCACTGAATAAATATCCTATTTCTACATTTAGTTATTTATTTGTTTGTTTGTTTATTCATTCATTCATTTTTAAATTGGATTCTTTAATTGGCTTCTTACAAAAATGTAGGTTAACTGGAATTTTAAGTCAACACAGACTGGGACCTCCAATCCAGTGACAGCACAGGAAGGTTCCTAACCTTGACTGACTGAGACAATGACTGTGTCCTTCTAGTTTCGTTTTAGCAAAACTAAAGTTATTTTCATTGATCAGTAGCAGAACTTACATTAGGAGAAATGAGACACTGAAAACACACCTTGACTGGAACCCTGCATACATCTTACCCTCAGCATCCAGCCTGTATTTAAAACTAAAGTTGATGTCAGTTCCATTTGCACATAGATGGCCCCTTCATCTGTTCATCATCTCATTGGCATGAGATATGAACCTCAAAACAATAGTTCTGACAATGGCCTTGCTTGACATCAAAAGCTCCAGAAAAAAAAGTTTTGCTTTCTTTTTCTTTTTTGTCCTTTAAATGAGCACCTCTGCCAATCTATGTGTAACTACATGAGTGAAACTTAGAGGAAGCAGAATCACACAGCATTGGGTGCGCTGACTGTATTGACCAGCTCATCCTCTGCCCATTCATTCTTCATACAATTTCTGCAACTCTAAATTACCAGCTCCATGGCGCCCTGTTTTTTGGGACCCTCCTGCTGCTGCTATATGGGAGCTCTGCTCTCTCCTCTCTCCCTAAGCGCCCACCTATGAGTCTATAATGAGCTTCTTTCTAAAACACATTCCCTATGGTGTATGATTTTGATTCTTTGAGTTCACAAGGTAACAACTGGAAGGCCACTATAGCCAGGCTGAGCTGATGACCAACTAATCTCCAGCAACCTAACTTTCTGAGACTCTGTCACTCTCCAAGACACCCCAGTATCTCCCCACTGGGCACATTTGTTAACTTCCTCTGATTTTAACCTTTCTGATTCACCATATTTATTGACTGGCACATTAAAGGCAAAGGTTCTGTAGCCTCAACTAAGACATTGGGACCCAGAATTCTATAATACCCTGTTTACAATTTGTCATCTTAGGACAGATAAGATAAAAATAAAATTTAAAGGCTTAATTCTGTGCTGAAAATAAGAGAGGAAGTCTGTCTTCTCTTTTTAGAGATTTTAAGTTAGGAAACCAGAGAAAACTTTCTCCTTTCTGAAATGCATGTAAATCCTTTTCAAAAGAAGGTAGGTCTTTTGTCAGCTTTCTGACCTAAGAATCCTATCTGAAAAGACACAGAAATCGTCTCTTTGAAATGTAAAAGTCTGGAAGCTAGCAACTCGATCCTCAAGTTTGTGTGGGAGGTTGAAAACTTAAGGTCAGTGATGCTTCCCAGTGTTTCACAGTGTTTCCTGTTAAGAAGATGTAAGTAGTTTGGTGTTCTATGGGAGAAAATGGCTCCAATTAGTGAAATGCATGGGCACCAGAAATTCCAGGTAAAATGAGGATGAAATCAGTGGCCATTACATCCTGTCACTGAGAAGTGCTTATTGTTTTTATTCATTTATTTATTTATTTATTTATTTATTTATTTATTTATTTATTTATTTAAAAATTCTTCTCTCATACATTGCCTCCTTCTCCCCCACACACACTCTCTCCTGCACCTCCCCTCTTCCCTGAGATCCACCCCAGTTCCTCCCCTCAGACATGAACAGGCCTTCCAGGGACATCAAACAAACAGGGTAGAACAAGTTACAGCAATACCAGGTACATATTCTCACATCAAGTCTGGACAAGGCAACCCAGGGGGAGGAGAAGGTTCCCACAAACAGGCAGAAGAGTCAGCAACAGCTCCTCCATTCTCTATTAGGAATACCACAAGAACTCGAAGCTACACAGCCATAACATATATGCAGAGGACCTGGGTTAGACCTAAGGAGGATCCTTGACCTCTGTGGGCCCCCACAAATCCTGCTCAGTTGATTCTGTGGGCCACACCCTTGTGGTATGGTGTCCCTTACCCTTATGGATCCTCCCATTCTTCCTCCCCTCCTCTGTAGGATTCCCAAGCTCTGCCTAATGTTTGTTCTGCTGTGGCACTCTTCATCTACCCCTGTCAGTTGCTGGATGAAGTCTTGAGAGAACAAAAGATTAAAAATCGGCTATTAATTAAGGCCTGAACTAAGTGAGTGGAGAAGTCTAGTAATGCCCTGAGGGGAAGGACCACCTTACAGCATTCTTTCCCCACCCACTAGAGATACAGTTGCTAGGAAACTGGTCCATCACCCTAGGGAGGGACACCAGGTCATTATAGTCTGGGGACCTTCTTATAGCCAATCAATTCAAAATGTAGCCCTTTTGACCAATAGATGCTTGCCAGGCAGGAATCACCCCTGCCTTGGGCATGCTGGGATGGACCAGAATCTTTAAATCACCCAACTAATGTAAGCACAGCGCGGTTGGCTCTCATTGCCTTGGTGGTGGGAGGTGTGGGCCCAAGCTGCAGCTTGTAACTTGTAATAAAAAGAACCTCATGTATTTACAGCCGAGTCTGTTTATTCCTGGTCTTTTGGGGTTCATGAACTGGGCAGAACAGTCTCACTGGTTCCTCTGCTGACGATTGTGCTAGGTTCCAGTCACAGAACACTCTGCAATCAAGAAAAACTACAGGCCCAAAATTTTGTGGGTGGGTTGGTTTTTCAGTCTCTCCCCTTGAGGCCTGTCTGGATACAGAAGGTGGTAGGTACAGGCTTCAAGTCCTCCTTTACTAGGAATCTTTGCTTAGTTAACTCTCATAGTTTCCATGGAATTTTCATTGCAGTAGGTTAATTCCTTGTCCCCTAATAAACCTCCCCATTTCAGTTTTTTCTTCCAGTATTTCTTCTCCTCTACCTGATTCCTCCTGTACTCAATTCCACCCACTCTCAGTCCACCATCTTGAAAAGATACGGTCTTAGGTTGTACCTGCTGTGTTGCTGTCTTTGCAGTCTTATAAGCAGAATGCCTTCACTGACCACTGCGTTTTGATTTCTTTGAAAATGAAAAGATTTTCTTAACATTTTAGTGGGGTGGGAGGAAGAATCCAGCACAAATTAAGTGCTAGTACCTGACTATAACTTCTATAATTTTTAGGAAGAGAATTTCTGAGGAGTAAAATTCCTTCAGTTTCTGTTTTATTTTTCCATCAAGCACCAGCAATAATAAATCTGGATCATGAGTTTCAAGGTGCTATCTCCTTGTCCTTATTTTATTTATTTATTTTTTTGGTGAATAAGCATAAATACTTCCTTAAATGTTATTTAATTACAAAAAAGGAATTAGGAGCTTTCACAATTAAAACCACAAGCTATCAAGCCAGCATGTGTTATTAAGATTCTGCAAATGGTACCTCAAAATGACTGAAGACTGATTGTTTCACAAAAGCCAGAAAGCAAGCTTTAAATATGCAGAGTACTCTTATACACAGACATTCCTAAGATGTTAAGCAGGATTTGCTTGGAAAGTAAATGAATAAATAAATAAATCAGGAATTTCAGAGTTTTATTTCCCATTTTCAGAATTTAGGAGCACAAGCTCCCTGGCAACCAAGGGAAACATTGCCTGTGTTCAATTTCTATTGACTTCCCTTATCTCTTGCAACCTGCTTTTCTCCCCAGACAAGAATCTTTTTTTCTTCCTACACTGATGTAGAGCCCTTGAAATGTTGATTTAGTTCTGCTTTTCAGTGTATTCCCGACTAGTAGATGTATTTATTTTCTTTAGAAATATACTAGGGCTCATTTTCACAAATTTAAAATGAAGTCAATATTTAGATGGAATATCTAAGCAGTTGCAGTCATTTTTTTGGAGCCACTGGAGAGGAGTCACTGGTGATAAGACATTTTCTTGGCCCTGAAGAAAAAAAAAAACAAAAACAAAAACAAACATTTATCTAGAAAACAAATTCCAAAGAAGAATGATCAGCAACTCAGTGACTGGAACTCACTGAATGGAACTTACTGATTGATAAAGCATTACTTTCATAAGCATAGGAAAAGTGAATTCATGTGCATTTCTATTAGAAATTATAGTAGTTAAGGGTGTGGTGGCACACACCTGTGAGCCTGTCTCGGGTGAGGCAACATTGTTTGTCACCTTCAGCAGCCCAAGTTCCCCAGAGGTTTAAAGTTTCAACAGGAAAAGAATTTCAGAAATAGCCAATATGATGAAACAGAATTAGAACTTCTAATACAGTTGTCTTAGGGTTCAGAGAAAGGTACTCACCCTATAGTACTGCTACTTTGGGATTCCCTTTTCGGTCATTACAAGGGAAATCAGGATCCTCTATTGCAGTTCAATGTTTCATTAATAAAAGAATTTGGGGAGGAGCTTAAACAGAGGTTAGAAACAACTTTGTAAAAGTTTTTTTTTAATCTTTTATTTTTTTTTATTAATTACACTTTATTCATTTTGTATCCCTCCATGAGCCCCTCCCTCCTCCCCTGCCGATCCCACCCTCCCTCCCCTTTCTGCATGCATGCCACTCCCCAAGTTTTAAAAGATATCTATATATCAGGCAGCCTATAAATTCCATCATCTTCCCCCAGGAGGAGAATGAAAAACAAACATACTGATTGAAGTCAGCACAGAGATAGTTACACGGTGGACAAGCAACCACCTGGCAGGGAGAGGATCCTTAGAAAAAAGACTCAGATGATCAGAGTACCAGGATAAGCATGATTAGGAGGGACATCCGAAGAAAAAAAAATATTATACTTTACTGAGAAATTCAGAAAAGCGGGTAGACTTATAGAGCCACGTTATTGTGGCCCTGTAAGCTATGGTACAGGGGCAAGAAGAATGGGAAGGAAAAGTACAGTATTTCATGAAAAGATTAATTATTGTACCTGCCTTCTTATCAAGTCATAAGGTGAGCCTACCTTCTTGGGTGTTGTCTCCCCTTTCTGACGGTCATCTCTTGGCCAGAGATTGACCCAACCCAGTAGAATATTATACCTCATTCTATTCAAGACATTCTATTCTGTTGACCATTAGGAGTTTTCCTAAGTGAATATTTATTGGTGCTCTAACCCCAAGAATTTTGAATGGGTTTCCAAGTGACAGTAGGGGAATGTGAGACTTTTTAAAGAAGAGTTTTAATTAATAGTTTTAATGTTAGTTGCATATGGCATTTTGATAGCTCCTAAGAAATTTCCTTCCTTCCTTCTTTTCTTCTTTTCTTCTTTTCTTCCTTCCTTCCTTACTCCTTCCTTCCTTCCTTCCTTCCTTTCTTCCTTCCTTCCTTCCTTCCTTCCTTCCTTCCTTCCTTCCTTCCTTCCTTCCTTCCTTCCTTCCTTCCTTTTCTCTGTTTTGATAAGTGTGGTAGTGCTGGACATGCCTCGTATGGAATTATAATCTGTGAAATAAATGCAAGAGCCACTGGGTTATATAGATTGCCATGGACATTTTCTTTTATTGTATATGACTTCTCAAAACACTAAAAGAAAATTACAGGTTTATACCTGGAAATGGGAAAATACCTTAAGTTGTTCACAATCTTGCTAAAGCTTGCATGCTTGCTAGTGAGAAGATTCAACCCGACTCCTGGATGAGAAATTTATTTCCCTTCTAATTTCTCTAAGATTTTCCCCTCAGACTCAGTTTCTGAAATTCTGAGTTAGTTTATTCACTTGAATAGAAAAACACCACTATCTGAAGTGATAGACTTGTGTATGTATGTTTATATATATACATATATATGTATAAATATATATGACATATATACACATGTACACATGTGTATACATATATGTGAGTACATATATACATATATATACACATATACATATATACATGCATATACATATATATTAATACATATATATGTATTTATACATATGTATGTATATATATGTATATATATCCATGTATATAAATGTATACATATATATGTAAATATGTACATACATATGACCAAATATTCACTCTTATTCTATGTTTCATGGGAGGTAGGTATTTGTGACTGCTTTGGCATTTTCATGGGCTATAATTTATATTGTTCAATTGTTGATAGCAAGTTAGGAGAGATTTCAAATGTACTGTCTAGAGTTCTTTACTCATAAATGCATGCCTTAAAGCTATCTGTTTATTTTAAGGAAATAAAACACATGGTGTTTTAGAAGGAACTTAACTTTTAGCTTCAGGTAAAACAAAGGTAGTCAAGAAGAATATAAGGTGGCTTGCAGACAAATACATGGAAAACTAAACAATGCAAGGCTATGATGATTTGTTTCATGGAATTGCTGTGATAAATGATTAATATAACTTCTTCATGATGATTGTTCATATCCTAAGATCAAGCAGTACATTTGTGCTCATCCTAGACAAAGTCTTCTATATGTGAGCAAAGATTAATGAAATGTAATTTATGTTGAAGAACTTGCTCTGTATGTAGCTTAACATATAAATGTCTTGTCTCTTTTTGAACCGTGTAAGAGAGCCAGTATTTGTTTTAAAGGATTTAAAATAATCCTCATATGATTATGAGCTTCATTGGCTCTGATCCTTAAAACTTGTCTATCAACTATATTTTTATCACTTACTGTTGTCTCAAGAATGCCTACTTACTTGTATTATAGTTTTTCCAAAATTTCTAACACTCTAGACATTATTAGCAATTTCCACAGTAAGTTATTTATATAATCAAAAATTTTTCATTTTTTCTAGTTAGATCATGGTTTTGATTCCTTAATATTGAAATCCAGCACAACTTTACTATAATGCATTATAAAACAAAGACTACCTAAAAAAATACAGTTCTCCAGCACAGTTACCCCTAGACCCCATGTTGTTGGTTCTTTTCTGACTCTCTTCTTTTATATTCTTTTCTCCATTGCCCAGTTTCCCAAATAACCCTCCTTCCATTTCAGGTCTGGTATATATTTTTAAATGTAGACTTTTGTGTATGAGAGGATTGTGATAGATATCTTTCTTAGTCTGGAGTATTTCCTAGATGAAGCTTTGTAAGCCTGAGAAGTATTGACATAGAGGAAACTGAAAGAATGTATGGATGTTTAGAATGATAGATTGTGACAAGTAGTTTAAATTTATACCATTTACTTACATTGCATGTAAAGCCAATGGTACTACAATTATTCAGTGGCACTGAAAATTAGAAATAATCAAAGTACATACAATTATTATGTATATTTATTCATGTATACTATATATATCATTTATTTGTATAGTTTTATATGTTTTACAATAATATATTAATATATTATTTTAAATTATGGGGAATTGTTATTTGCATGTGGATACAGCTGTTCAAAGAGCCCCAAAGTGGTGGATTCCCTAGATCTGTAGTTATATGTAGATGCAAGAAGCCTGCTGGTACTTGAATCTGAATTCAAGTCCTCTGGAAGAGCAGCAAGTTCTCTTAAACACTGAGCCCTCTCAGGAGCCTTATTTCATGTCTTGCCAGGTGAATCTCCTACTAATGACTCTATTCTAGGATTCTTTCTGTCTTCTGGATCTCTACTACCTATTTCCTGCCTCACCTATAGGCCATTAGGTTTTTATTGACAGGTGATGCTTCTCTATACAGACAAAAGACATTCTTTCAACAACAATTATAACAAACAACTACAACAACAAAACAAACAAACAAACAAACAAACAAACAAACACATTGGGGCTGGCTTACAGTTTCAGAGGCTTAGCCCATTATCATTATGGCAGGAAGCATGGCCGCATACAGGACAACTGGTTACTGGAAACAGTGCCAAGAGTTCTACATCTTTGTACATGGTACTTCGTTGGAGTATGAGTCTCTGGGAAGACTCCTGTGTTCAAATTTTCTGGAACTGTTGCTCTTCTTGTGGAGTTCCTGTCCTCCAGATCTTACTATTTCCCACTTCTTACGTAAGATTCCATGCACTCTGCCCAACAGTTGGCCATAAGTCTCAGTGTCTGCTTTGATAGTCTGCAGGGCAGAGCCATTCAGAGGCCCTCTGTGGCAGGTTCCTAGCTTGTTTCCTGTTTTCTTCTTCTTCTGATGTCCTTCCTCTTTGCCTTTCGGGACAGTGATTGAGCATTTTAGTCAGGGTCCTCTCAATTGATTAGGTTCCTTAGATGTACAGATTTTAGTAGGTTTATCCTATATTACATGTCTATATGAGTGAGTATATACTGTGTGTGTCTTTCTGCTTCTGGGATAGCTCACTCAAGATGGTACTTTCCAGGTCCCATCATTTACCTGCAAATTTCATGATTTCCTTATTTTTTCATTGCTGAGTATTACTCCATTGTTTAGATGTACCACAGTTTCTGCATCCATTCTTCAGTTGAGGGGCATCTGGGCTGTTTCCAGCTTCTGGCTATTACAAATAAAGCTGCTACAAACATGATTGAGCAAATGTCCTTATTGTGTACTTGAGCATCTTTTGAATAAATGCCTAGGAGTGGGATGGCTGGATCTTGAGGAAGTGCTATTTCTATTTGTCTGAGAAAGCACTAGATGGATTTCCAGAGTGGTTGTTCAAGTTTACATTCCCACCTGCACAGATGTAACCGATGCCAGTTTAGTGTCCAAATGGGTTACATAGTAATGGGAAGAGGGACTGCCTCTGACATAATCTGATTGGCCTGCTCTTTGATCACCTCACCCTGAGAGGAAAGCAGCCTTACCAAGCCACAGAAGATGACAATGCAGCCACTCTTGATGAGATCTGATAGACTAATATCAGAAGAAAGAGGAGGAGGACCTCCCCTATCAGTGGACTTAGGGAGGGGCATGCCTGAAGAAGGGGAAGGGAGGATGGGAGCGGGAGGGAAGAAGGGGAGGTCGCTTATGGGGGGATACAAAGTGAATAAAGTGTAATTAATAATAAAAAAAGGAAAAAAAAAGAGTTCTACACCTTGATCTGTAAAGGAGCAAGAAATATCTGTGTGTCAAACTAGGCATATCTTGAGCCTACTTGTATGAGCTCAAGATCCACTCCACAGTGATACTCTGTTTGATGAAACTTGAAAGTGCAGATAAATTTAGTCCCAGGAGCCATGAAGGTATTTTATGCATCTTTACCCTTGAAAAAGCAGAAGAGAAAAGAGACAACACTGGTGTTTCTTTTTTTTTTTTAATTTTATTTTTTTCTTATCAGTTACATTTTATTAACTTTGTATCCCAGCCGCATCCCGATCCCTCATTCCCTCCCAGTCCCTCCCTCCCTCCCTCATCTCCACCGTGCCCCTTGCCAAGTCCACTGATAGGGGGGACCTCCTCCCCATTCATCTTATCCTGTTTTATCAGGTATCTTCAGGACTGGCTGCAAAGCTCTCCTCTGTGGCCTAACAGGACTGCTCCTCCCTTGGGGGGTGGGGAGGTCTAAGGACCAAATATATCTGGGCACAGGGTCTTTTCTGAGACTGACATGCAACCAAGGACCATGTATGAATGTAACCTAGAACCTCTGCTCAGATGTAGCCTGTGGTAGCTCAGTAACCAATTGGTTTACCATAGTGAGGGGAACAAGGACTATTTCTAACAGGAACACTGGTGTTTCTTGATTAGAAAACATTATTCAGAAGCGCAGAGGTACAAGAAGGAACAGCATCAATGGAAGAAGCCAAAGGCAATGTAATACATCCCACTCTAAACAAGAATCCAATGGAGAAGGGAAGCTCATAGATGAATTAAACCAAGTGTGTGTTGATTATCATATTATGGGAATGCAACTGTCAAAGTTCCTCCTCTTCTATAGTCTTGCTACTCATAACTCATGCAGAAAAAAAATGAAGATTCTCACTCTCCTATTAAACTGAAATGTGCACACCCTGCCCCAGTTGATTACACCATGATTTAAAAGCTTTGAATGTTCTATACTAGAAATATATAGAATGCACAAATGTAAGATGCTTTAAAAGATTACAAGGGTTCTTCTTCTGTGAGGTTCTTGCTCCCCTGGCTTTTGCCAAAAACTACTTAAGTTCAAATAATCTTCATTGGCTGGCATCACTTCTTCATATGCCTTCCTCAAGCAGTCTGACTTCACCAATCTGCTTGAAACCCAGCTGGCCTGTGATCATCTATATTAAAAATCCTAAGTGTGGCTAATTCACCAGAGAACAGAATGTGGAACTCTGGCAGGAAGCATTTTCTCACTCATGGTAGAGAGATTCCAAGCACAGATGGTCAAAGCAACACACATTCTTGGGCTGTTCAGATTTATTTACTCTTGATTTCTACACTGAAATGTTTTAATTAAAAAAATTACAGCACTTCTTCAGAGTCTGGCTTAAAATGTCCAATGTTAACTCCTGTCATTTAAGGTTTTAATGAAGTCATTAGCCACGCCTGTAGGTTTAGAATACTAAATGTGCTTGCAGTTTTAGAACAAATGGGTGTTTCTAGGACAATTATAATTCCTCCAGAGGGCAAGATCGCAGAGGTCAAAATATATTAAGACTTCTTACATTGTATTGATACCGATCAAATGTCAATGTTTTGTCCTTGAGGCAAAATTTTGTCTTGATAGGATCAAGCAATTTCAGAAATCATATCATGTTCTACACCACTGCTTTACAATTATTCTCTACAAGCTATCTGTAGTATGGATCCTAAAATTGAAATGGGCAAGATTCTGCATCAAAACACCCCCTCCTTCCCCCCCACACACAAAATAAATCAATAGAATAGTTAGAATTAGCACAAAACTTTTTATCAGAACATCAGAATTTTTCAAAGATTTTGACAAAAATTTAGTGGGCTTATTCTTGTACTAATTAACCAAAATACTCTTTAGGCAACAGTTTTATTCAGTTTTTGTTTTCTCTATCAAACTGTTTTAGTTTATTTAAGACATTTTCCCCTGAAGCCTCCACATCATTATTTGCATTTGCTCAGAAAATCAAAAGCTGTAAACTCAGTACTCGAGGAGGCAAGTTCAGGACAGCCAAGGCTGCACATAGAAACCCTGTCTAAAAAAAAAAAAAAAAAAAAAAAAAAAAAATTGAAGCAAAACAAAATAAAATAAAAAGCTGCAAACCAGGTCATTTTCTACCCACTTATGCATGTATCTAAATTTATGACACATTCAAAATAGTTGAAGTAGTAAGGGTAATTTCTAAAGAGATTTTAACTATTTCTTCCATTTCCTCCCCAAATCCCTTTCTCTTTGTCTCCCTTACCCTGTTATTTCTCTACTTTCACAGTTTAACAAGAGAAATGAATCCTGTCACCATAACAACCGCTGGTATATACATCCTAGATAACCAAAAATTAAAGTCGGTTCAGGATTTTAAAATATAAGGCCATTTGGAAACTGAGCAGCCTATGGGCTTCCTCTAAGAAGGAAGTCAAGGTCCGCTCCATTCATGGTCCTTGGTTGCAGCATCAGTCTTTGCAGTGCCACCTGTGCCCAGGTATTTTGGCTTTGTGTTGTCCTTTTGAAGTCCCTGTCCCCTCCAGGTCTTTCTATATCCCTCTTCTTCCATAAGGTTTCCTGCACTCTGCCCACAATTTGGCTATGAGTCTCAGTATCTCCTTCTATACCCCAGTGGGTATTGTTTTTCAGAGGTCCTCTGTGGAAGGCTCCTGTCCTGTTCCTTATCTTCTCCTTCCGAGGTCTATCCTATTTGCCCTTCTGAATAAGGATTAAGCCTCTTCCTTAGGCTCCTCCTTGTTTAGAGTCTTTAGCATTATAAATTTTAGGATTTTTTTGTGGGATTTAAACATGTAATTTGAAAATTTAAAAACACATCATTTTTATCCTGTTTTAAATAAAAACCTACTTACCACATTTTTGAAGTCTAGATTTTGGTATGTTTATCCTATATTACATGGCTAATATCCACTTATAAGTGAATATACATCATATGTGTCTTTCTGCTTCTGGGTTACCTCACTCAGGATAATTGTTTGTAGTTCCCACCATTTGACTGAAAATTTCATGATTACCTTGTGGTTAATTGCTGAATAGCATTCCATTGTGTAAATGTACCACATTTTCTATATCCATTCTGCCATTGAGGGACATCTAGGTTGTTTCCAGATTCTTGTTATTATGAATAGTTCTGCTATAACATGGTCGAGCAAATGTTCTTATTGAATGGTGGGAAATTTGGGGGGTAAATGCCTAGGACTGTTATAGCTGTTTCTTGAGGTAGCACTATTCCTAATTTTCCAAGGAAACACCAGATTGATTTCCAAAGTGACTGTACAAGTTTACATTCCAGAAGTCAATGTATCACTATTCCCAGATGATAGTGTACTATACACAGTTAGCTTCAGGTTATGTCACAGGATAGGAAGTAAGGCCTTAGTTTACTCAAGGTAGTTAATTCAAATTTCTAATACAGAAAAGTGAACAATCATTTTAAAAATTTTATTATTACTATTATTGTTGCAGTTGTTAATAATTTATTCACTTTGTATCCCAGTTGTAGCCCCCTCCCCTATCTCTTCCGAGTTCCACTCTTCCTCTTTCCCTCTCCCTCCTCTATACCTGTTCCCTAAGCCACTAATAGGCACAGTCTTCCTGTCTACTCTGGATCCTTTTATATCCCCCTTCTTTCATAAGACTCCCTGTGCTCCGTCCAAAGTTTGGCTGTGAGTCTCTGCATCTGCTTCAATCTCCTACTGGTTGGAGTCTTTTAGAGGACATCTGTGGTAGGCTACAGTCCTGTTTCCTTTCTTCTACCACTTCTAGTATTTATATGTCTTCCCATCTGAATGAGAATTAAGCATCTTCCCTAAGATCCGCCTTGGCATTTAGCTTCTTTAGATCTGTAGACTTTAGTATGTTTATCCTATATAATTCAGCTAATCTCCACTTATAAGTGAGTATATTCTTTGCATGTTTCTCTGCTTCTGGGATACTGAACTCAAGATGATCTTTCCTAGTTCCATACATTTGCATTCAAATTCCATGATTTCCTTGTTTAATAGCTGAAAAGTATTCCATTGTGTAAATGTACCACAAATTCTGTATCCATTCTTTGGTAGAGAGATCTAGGTTGTTTCCAGATTCTTGCTATTACAAACAAAGCTGCTATGAACATAGTACAGCAAATTTCCCTGTTGTATGGCTGTGCATCTTTAGGATATATGCCCAGGAGAGGTATAGCTGTGTCTTGAGATAGCACTATTTCCAGTTTTCTAAGAAAGCACCAAATTGATTTCCAAACTGGTTGTACAGGTTTACATTCCCACTAGCAAGGAACGAGGGTTTCCCTTTCTCCACATCCTCTCCAATATTTGTTGTCACTTGAGTTTTTGATCTTAGCCATTCTGTTGTGTGTGAAATCAAATTTAAGAGTATATTTGATTTGCATTTCCATGATGACTAAGGCTGTTGAGCATTTCTTTAAGCATTTCTCTGCCTTTCGGTACTCCTGTTTTGAGCATTCTCGTTATTTCTGTGCCTCATTTTTTTTAATAGGGATATTTTGTTTCTTGGTGTTTAACATCTGAAGTTCTTTTTATGTTTTACATATTAGACATTTATATGTTTCCGATATTAGTCAGATGTAGGGTTGGTGAATATCTTTTCCCAGTCTATAGGCTGTCATTTTGTTCTGTTGACAGTGTATTTTGCTTTACAAAAGCTTTCCAGTTTCATGAGGTCCCATTATTGATTGTTGATCTTAGTACTAGGTGTCCTGTCAATGAAGTTATATTCTGTGCAAATGAGTTCAAGGCTCCTCTCCACTTTTTCTGCTAACAGTTTTAGTGTGTCTGGTTTTATGTTGAGGTCATTGATCCACTTAGACTTTACTTTTATGCAAGATAATAAATATGGATCAGTTCACATTTCTCTACATGTAGACATCCAATTAGACCAGCACCGTTTGTTGAAGATGCTATCTTTCTTCCATTGTATAGTTTTGACTTCTTTGTCATAATCAGGTATATGAGTATATTTCTGGATCTTCGACTCAGTTCCATTGATACTCCAGTCTTTTTCCATGCCAGTATTATGCCATTTTTATTACTGTTGTTCTATAGTACTACTTGAGATCAGGAATGGAGATACCTCCAGAAGCTCTTTTATTGTAGAGGATTTTTTTTTAACAATTCTGTCGTTTTTGTTTGTTTGTTTGTTTTAATATGAAGTTATTTCAATGTCTGTAAAAAAATTTGCTGCTATTTGTATGTGAATTGCATTGCATATGTAGATTGCTTTTTGGAGGATGGCCATTTTTCCTTTGTTATCCTACCAATCCAGGAGCATTTGAGATCTTTGCATCTTATGGTATCTTCTTCAATTCCTTTCTTCAAAGACTTGAAGGTTTGTTTTTTTTGTTTGTTTGTTTGTTTTGTTTTGTTTTGTTTTTTCATATAAGTCTTTCACTTGTTTGGTTAGAGTAATACCTAGGTACTTCCATGTAAATGGAAGTAAACAAAGTTAGTATCCTCATACTCTTGACTAAGTAGTAACTTATAACTTAAATTTGTAACTCTAGTGGCCATCAAGCCTACTTCACTCTTTTCTGTAGGTTGTGATTATCTGTGTAAAAGTAACTTTTATTTACCAGATCTAATTGTTCTCTCTGTGCTTTATTGCCTTTGCTAACCTAGGCCTAGTACTGGAATCTTCAAACCTCCATATAGGCTAATCTAGGCCTAGAATATTTCCAGCCTCTGAGACTTAATGCTGAATATGAGCACCCTTTCTAGCTCTTTCGGAGTCCTGCTGGCTGGTTCAACTTACCTTTTCTGGCTCAAACTCCTTTCCAAGTTGACTGATTCAAATTGGCTTCTCTCCCCTTCTGACTGAA
Source organism: Psammomys obesus (assembly GCF_907164565.1). Taxonomy (NCBI): domain Eukaryota; kingdom Metazoa; phylum Chordata; class Mammalia; order Rodentia; family Muridae; genus Psammomys; species Psammomys obesus. The sequence continues at coordinate 19,720,269 of NW_026596166.1, read as the reverse complement.
TTGCTCTGCTTGGCTTCAAACTAACTCTAACAATCTGTTCTAATCTGGTTCCTTCTCATTCTTTGGCTTGTCTGTCTTCACCTGTATATAACTTGTTCTATCTATCTACCACCTGTCTCTGAAAAACTGTCCCAGTAAAACTGCCTCTTCTTCTCTCTCTCTCTGTGCTGCACTCCCAAGTAGCTGTTCTTGTGTCTCTATTCTTCTGAGAGTTGGGCATATCTTATTTTGTCAAATCTTTCTCTGATTCCTCACTTTGTCTGCCTCTCAATTAAATATCACTTTCAAATGTGGCTAGTTCCTTCTACCAACTAAAGTAACCTACATTGTTTGGATTAAAGGTATGTACTAAGAGCATGTTTGCACTTCAGCCAGATCACAGAGACATAGAAGGTCTTTGGATGAGATCACAGAAGCCATGTTGCTGGATTAAAATTCCTCTACAGTTATCAATAACTTCAGTTCAAATAATTTTGCTCTTTTGATCATACACCCACAGATTGTATCTTATTCCTTTATAATTTAGTATTTGTTCATTTGTTTTTTTAATCATTTTCTGTGTCCTGTGTTATGTTATGAACATTTCATATTTTTACAAATAAAATTAATATAGACTTTAAAAAGATGTTATTCATATTTTTTAATCTGAAAATGCTGACTTTGAATAGCTTTTCAATTTTGGAAACGTTTTAGCTATTGCTCATATTCCCTAATTCCTGCACTGCTGTTAATTCAGCTGTCCAGATACATTAACTTTCCCGTCATATTTACGACCCTTCTTCAACAATCTGGGGGATTCTTCATGCTGTTCTTTTTGAACACTTATAATTTTTTTATTTATTAATGGGTAATATGTCAATGATCTCATTCATTATACTTTTATTTTCTGTTACATCTGTTTAAGTTTTTTTATTCTTCATACTTTACCAGCAATGTGGATAAGGACACAGTTGTTGATTTGTGTCTTCAGCTGTGTAATTATATAATACTAATTTTATAATACATGTTGGATAATTTTATTGTCTCGAAATACTGAACAAACTAAATCTGTGTGGTTTTGACATTTTCATCATTTTTATGCTGATTCTGTTAATTGTCATTCAAAGCTGATGTTTTTATTATTATAGTCATACTTGAATGGTTGTCAAAAATTTTCAATTACTAAAATTGAGAATGAATGACATTTAAGTGACCATTATAGACAAGTACAAACTTCAGAGAATTCTCATTCCAGTGCTTGTAGGACCCAAGAAAAACAGCGTAACTGCTGATGTTGGAGATGATTAAATGATCCAGAAATGCCTTCAGGGACTATATAGAATTCCTCCACACCCAAACATTTCTAAAATATTTCTAGACAAATTGAACATTTAGGAAAAATTGGACATGTATTTGGCCCCTAGAGTTATAAAAGAAGCATCTGCCAGGAAGAACAACAGCTCAGTAAGAGATGGGAGTAAGCATGTGTAAGGAATGCCTAAAGTTCTGCAGCTTCTGCTGAGCCTAAGAGAAACAAATGGCATATGATTTGATTTTCTTGGTTGTCCCTTGGATAAAACCTTCTCTTTTTGACACTGTACTCTTAAGGAAGATCTTGTCTGAACAAAACTTATGATTTAAAGAAAAATAAAAGTGGATTTTAGCAGGCTATCTCAATTCTACCAAGAAAAACTTAAACTGCCAACTCTGAGCCTGTTTGTTTCTATGTACATGTGTGATATATAAGTTTATGAGTAAATGTATATGTTGTGTTTGTGTGTGTGTGTCGGTGTGCTCATGTGTAATATATGAGTGCATGAGTAAGTGTGTGTCTATGAGTGTCTGTGTGTTTTATGTGTGTGGAACATTAACATGAGGGTGCAGATCCCTGCATGTTCTCCTCCACATGTCACATCAGGATGTCAGGTATTTAATGAAGTCAGTCTAAAAATTTGTTTTGTTTTTAATTTGGGAGGTGGTGATGTTTTTGTTTTTTTGTTTTGTTTTGTTTTGTTTGCTTGTTTGTTTGCTTGTTTGTGTTCTAAAGGCAGTATCTCACTATATATGTCTTGGAACTCACTATATAGTCCAGGCTGGCCCCAGACTCAGAGATTCATCTGCCTGTGCCTCCAGAGTTCTGGGATTAAAATCATGCGATATCTCACTCAGCAGCCTAAATTGTTAACGTACTTACTCTTCCTTCACAAGTCCTTGGGGGTCCACTTACAGAAGATCCTCACTTAAATTAAGGTCTAAGGATGTTTTTTTTTTTCATGATAATTGTATGTGTTAAAATGTGACTAGATATGGTTGGATATTAACTATTACAGACAAATCTTATACCTCATAGCTATTTTAAAGCACCATCTTTGCATATGTCAGAGACCTCTGAATGATTATTTTTTTAGGGACACAAAACTTATCAGTTCATCAGAATTAGTATCAATTTATTTAATTTATTATTTTAACTTATAAAAGGAATCCTGAGATTAAAATACCTTGTTAGTTTACTTTGTTAAAATAGATGACATTTTGAACAAGTAATGGATTTTTAAGCTAATCCTATAAATGAAGTAAATATGTTAATAATTTGGCTGTTTCTTATTTGATTCAATGTGTGTGTTGTCTTCAAATTTGAGGAGAAAGTTACACCTGGTGATCATACTTGAAGCTGAGGGTATGTTGGAAAGGAAAATAACATCTATGAATAGGAGTTTGTTTGCAACAACAATGAAAGACTGAGATCCAGCATTTCAGCAGAAAGAAGTGATTTCAAAAGTAGAGTGTATAAATGTAAAAGGCATCTGAGGCACATTCGGAATAAAGGGAATGGTTAGCAAAGTACTTTCCCATGTCAAATGAGGCCTTCATCTCAAAGGAGATTTGGAGATGTTGGGGAAATTACGGAAATAGGTGTCCATTTATAAGTAGGACAATGTGGCACAGAGCTGAGCAGCTTCAGCCCAAGGGAAGCAGCCTTGGAGTTTGCCTTAAGTGTTCTCTTGCTGGGAAGCAGCCAACCAAGAATGAACTGGATTCAGAATACAGTAGTCAGCTGGCTGGCTAATGTTGTGATCCAAATACTAAGTGCATGATGACATTTCTAGGAGAACCTTAATGAAATGGTTTTCAAAGTTTCAGCCCTGGAATAGCAGCACCAACCTTAATGTGTAGCACAAGAAATGCCAGTTCTTTTTTAATTTAATTTTATATTAATTAGAGTTTATTCATTTTGTATCCCAGCTGTAGCCCCCTTCCTCATTCCCTCCGAATTCCACCATCCCTCCCTCATCTCCTCCCTGCCGCTCTCCAAGTCCACTGATATGGGAGGTCCTCCTCTCTTTCCATCTGACCCTAGTACATCAGGTCTCACCAGTTTTTTTTTTAATCTAATATCTAAAGAATTATTTTATTTCACAAGAAAGCACTGGATAAATAACAGGACAGGAACTCCACAAAGAGAGCAACAGAACAAGAAAATTTGAACACAGGGAACTTCCCAGAGACTCATACTCCAACCAAGGACTATTCGTGGAGATGACCTGGAACCCCTGCACAGGTGTAGCCCATGGCAGTTCAGTGTCCAAGTGGTTTACATAGTAATGGGAAGAGGGACTGCCTCTGACATAATCTTTTGGCCTGATCTTTGATCACTTCCCCCTGAGGGGGGAGCAGCCTTACCAGGCTACAGTAGAGGACAATGCAGCCACTTTTGATGAGAACTGATAGACTAAGATCAGAAAGAAGAGGAGAACTTCCCCTATCAGTGGACTTGGGGAGTGACATGCATGCAGAAAGGGGAGGGAAGGTGGGATCCGGAGGGGAGGAGGGAGGGGCTTATGGGGGGATACAAAATGAATAAAGTGTAATTAATTAAAAAAAATCAGTCAAAGAGTTCAGATATCATAATGATAGTTTTCATCAAGGGTGACATTTACATTACATTGAAATATTTATATTACAAACAAGATGTCTTCACAAATTTTGTGCAATTAATTTTCTAAAGTCAAGCACATTTAAAATTTCAAACTTTCTTTAATTAGGAAAGATTCTACCATAACAATTTTATTATAGAATAAAAAAATTAATAAATGTGGCACAACTGAATCCATTACAAAAAACTATGTAGATTTATTTTTTTATATTTTATTTGTATGAGTTTTAGCTTACATATACATATGTAGCATAAAACCACTTCAAATAGCTTCATGTCTCAGCTGAGTATAAGGTGAGAGGAGAGTGAGATCCACCCACTAGCTACCCTGTGAAGCTAGCCTGGGATATGGGTTCATAGGGAGCCTGCCCTGGGCTTACAGCAGAAACTGGATAGAAATCATAGTATTGGCTCTTTTTTGTGAGTATCAAAAGTCAAACAGTAAAGGGCTCAAAGACCCTTTGATGGTTCCATAATAGTCTCTGTGTATTGTATGACTACCTGCATCCTGAAGGGAACACTTCATGCCCTTGACCTCCTTATTGTCAGAATCCTTTTTGGGCTGATTTTTACAAATTTTTTTTTGCTGTGTCAATTCATAACTCTTTTATACTGTAAGCAATATTGTCAAAATTTTCCCATAACCTAAGTCCATGATTTTGTGCATAAGCTTTACCTTTTTAAATTTTATTTTAAATTTCTCTCCTAGATTATACTTCCATTGCATTATTTTTTTGTTTTTTAAAATTAATTAATTAATCTGTTTGTTATAATTTATTCACTTTGTATTTGGCTGTAGCCCCTCACCCTGTCCTACCCACCTTCCCTCTTCTTGCCCTGTGCCCTAGGCCAGCACAGAACCTCTTTCACATGCTTTTTGTGGCAGAATAAAATGGCTTTTCCTCATTGTATTCAATATCTGGAGTTTTTTGTGTTCCATCAATTGTTATCATTTAAGGCCCAAAATTTCCCCCCATATTAAAGTCACCTACTGCCTGTCTAAAACTATGGTAGCAATAAACATGATCTTCCAATACATGAGTCATCAATGATGATGCATTTGAAAAAATAAGCTGTACCCAATTTTCTAATTCAATTACTAGGTTTGTGGTTGTTTAAATTGTTAAGTTCTTCATATATATTTGATATTAGCCCTCTGTCAGATATAGGGTTGGTGAACATACTTTTCCAATCTGTAGACTGTCATTTTCTTCTAATGACAGTGTCCTTTGCTATACAGAAGCTTTTCAGTTTCATGAGGTCCCATTTACCGATTGTTGATCTTAGAGCCTGTGATGTTGGTGTTCTATTCAGTAAGTTGTCTCCTGTGCCAATGAGCTCTAGGTTCTTCCCCACTTTTTCTTCTAACAGGTTTAGTGTATCTGGTTTTATGTTGAGGTCTTTGATCCACTTGGACTTTATTTTGTGCGCAGGGTGATAAGTATGGATCTATTTGCATTTTTCTACATGTAGACATTCAGTTAGGCCAGCACCATTTGTTGAAGATGCTGTCTTTTTTCCATTGATTGTTTTTGCTTCTTTGTCAAAAGTCAGGTATCCACAGGTATGTGAGTTTATTTCTGTGGGTTCTATTAGATTCCACTAATCCACCATTCTGTTTCAATGCCAGTACAATGCCGGTTTTTATGACTGTTGCTCTACAGTACAGCTTGAGATCAGGGATGGAGATACCTCCAGAAGGCCTATTGTACAGTGTTGTTTTTGTTTTGTTTTTTCATATGAAGTTAAAATTGTTCTTTTCAGTTTTGTAAAGAATCCTATTGGTATTTTGATGGGAAATACACTGAATCTGTAGATTGCTTTTGGTAGGATGGCCATTTTCACTATGTTAATCCTACAGATCCATGAGCACAGGAGATCTTTCCATCTTCTGGAATCTTCTTCAATTTCTTTCTTCAAAGACCTTGAAGTTTTTTCAAACAGGTCTTTCCCTTGCGTGGTTAGTTTCACACACACACTTTATGTTATTTGTGACTATTTTAAAGGGCTTTTCCAAAATTTCTTTCTTAGCCCTTTTGTATACAGGAGAGTTTCTGATTTCTTTTTCTTTTTTAGTTAATTTTATAACCAGCTACTTTGCTTAAGGTGTTTATCAGTTGAATGAGTTCTCTGAGTTGAATTTTTGGAGTCATCCATGTATACTATCATATTATCTGTGAATAGAGATAATTTGACTTCTTCCTTTCCAATGTGTAATCCCTTGATCTCCTTTAGTTGTCATATTGCTCTAGTTAGGACTTCAAGTACTATAGTAAAGAGATACAGAAAGAGTGGGCAGCCTTGCCTTGTCCTTGATTTCAGTGGGATTAATTTAAGTTTCTGTTCAGTTTGATGTTGGCTATAGGCTTACTGTGTATTGCCTTTACTATGTTTAGGTATGTGCCTGGTGATCCTGATCTCTCCAAAACTTTCAACATGAATATTCATTGGATTTTTGTCAAATGCTTTTTAAGCATCTAAGGAAATGATCGTGTGCTTTCTCTTCTTGTTGCTTATTGGGTGGATTAATTGTTTATTTGTTATTATTTGTTTATTTTATGGATTTCTGTATATTGCACCACCCCTGCATGTCTGGGATAAAGCCTGCTTGCTCATGGTGCATGATATCTTTAATGTGTTCTTGAATTCAGTTTGTGAGTATATTTTCAGACACACATTAAAAAACCAGAAAGATAGTTGCAGCCACACCACTCAGTCGTGTAAAACTATTCTTAAGTATTCCTTCTAAAAAAAATCTTAGCATTGTATGTATCCTCAAAATCTAGAATGTTCTATTGACCCAAGAGTTAGCTTTCCTGGAAAGAAAGATTAAGGGTCCATGGTAAATTTCATACTAATCAGGTAACCCAAGATTAGGAAAGGAAAATTATCTTTTTTTTTTAATTTTTTATTTTTCTTTTTAGTTACAATTTGTTAGCTCTGTGTCCCAGCTGTATCCCACTCCCTCATTCCCTCCCCCTCCCCAACTCCCTCCCTGGTCTCCTCCCTGACCCTTTCCAAGTCTACTGATAGGGGAAGACCTCCTCCCCCTTCATTTGACCCTGTTTTATCAGGTATCTTCAAGGCTGGCTGCAAAGTCCTCCTCTGTGGCCTAACAGGACTGCTCCTCCCCTGGGGGGGGGGAGGTCAAAGAACCTGCCCTTGAAATCCTGTTAGAAATAGTCCTTGTTCCCCTTACTTTGGAAAACTACTTGGTTACTGAGCTATCACTGGCCACATCCGAGCAGAAGTTCTAGGTTATATCCATAGATGGTCCTTGGTTGAGTGTCAGTCTCAGAAAAGACCCTGTGCCCGGATATATTTGGTCCTTGTAGAGCTCCTATCCTTTCCATATCATACTATCTCCCCTTCTTTCATATGATTCCCTGCACTCTGCCATGGTTTGGTTATGAGTCTTAGTGTCTGCTTTGAAACACTGCTAGGTAGAGTCTTTCAGATGCCTTTTGTGGTAGACTCCTGTCATATGTTCAATGCACATCCCATTTGTCTTTCTAAGTGAGGATTGATCATCTTCATCCATGTCCACTTTCTTGATTATCTTCTTTAGGTATGTAGATTACATTATGTTTATCATATCTTGTAAGTCTATATAAGCGAGTATATACCAAGTTTGTCTTTCTCCTTCTGGGATACTTCATTCAGGATGATCTTTTCTAGATCTCATCATTTGCCTGCAAATTTCATGATTTCCTCCCTTTTGATTGCTGAGTAGTATTCCATTGTGTAAAAATACCACAATTTCTGTATCCATTCCTCTGTTGATGTCCATCTGGGTTGTTTCCAAGTTCTGACTATTACAAATAAAGCTGCTACAAACATGGTTGAACAAATGTCCTTGTTGTGTACTTGAGCAAATTTTGGGTATATACCTAGGAGTGGTATAGCTGGGTCTTGAGGTAGCACTACTCCTAATTGTCTCAGAAAGCGCCAGATTGACTTCCAAAGTGGTTGTACCAGTTTACATTCCCATCAGCAATGGAGGAGGGTTCCCCTTTCACTACAACCTCTCCAGCATGTGTTGTCCCTTGAGTTTTTCATCTTGGCCATTCTGATGGGTGTAAGGTGAAATCTTAGGGTTGTTTTGATTTGCATTTCCCTAATGGCTAATGAGGTTGAGCATTTCTTTAACTGTTTCTCTGCCATTTGATGTTCCTCTAAAGATCTCCAGTGCTCATGGATTGGTAGGATTAACATTGTGAAAATGGCCATCCTGCCAAAAGCAATCTACAGATTCAATGCAATTCCCATCAAAATACCAAATCAATTCTTTACAGACCTTGAAAAAAAAAGATTCTCAGCTTCATATGGAGAAACAAAAAAACCCCAGAATCTCCAAAACGGTCCTGTACAACAACAGATCATCTGGAGGTATCTCCATCCCTGATCTCAAGCTGTACTACAGGAAAACAATAATAAAAACTGCATGGCATTGGCATAGAAACAGAAAGGAGGATCAATGGAACCACATAGAAAACCCAGAAATAAACCCACACACCTATGAATACTCGGTATTTGACAAAGAAGCCAAATCCATTCAATGGGAAAAAAAGATAGTATATTCAACAAATGGTGCTGGTCCAACTGGATGTCTACATGCAGAAAAAATGAAAATAGATCCATATTCATCACCTTGCACAAAACTAAAGTCAAAGTGGATCAAGGACCTCAACATAAAACCAGATACTCTAAATCAGTTGGAAAAAAAAAAGTGGGGAACAGCCTAGAACTCATTGATACAGGAGAAAACTTCCTGAACAGAACACCAACAACACAGGCTCTAAAGCAACAATAAATAAATGGGACCTCATGAAACTGAAAAGCTTCTGTAAAGCACAAGTCACAGTCATCAAAAGAAAACGACTGCCTACAGATTGGGAAAGAATCTTCACCAACCCTTTATCTGACAGAGGGCTAATATCCAGTATATATAAAGAACTAAAGAAGCAGAAAAGCAACAAACCAAGGAAAATTATCTTATCAATAGCCTATAAAGTTAGTTAGAATAGTGGACCACTGTGACTGTAAAAAATGACCACTCCCCTGACTGTGAGAAAAAAAAAATATTCATGATTGTTTTCCTTTTTGGTTCAATGGAACATACAAAGGATGTGTGGGCCCCTCACTGTCATGACTTGTGATGTGCCCAAAGGATGACCAAGATCAACATTAATTGCTACATTATATTCTGTTTTCATCATACATTCCATGCAAGGCCACCAAATGAGTTTGTTGCTATGGTTGTAATTTTTTTTCCTTATGGCAACTCTTAACACTCAGGGTTTTTCCCATTTTCCTTTAATAAATGTACTCCTTGTTGCATTCCTTATTCTCCTTTATCATCCTGCACCCTATCTCTGGGAGCTACTGAGTTGAACTTACAGAAGCAAATTATTATTTCATATTATGAGTAGTAATCATACTTAAGTTCAAAAGTCTGGCCAATCAGGAAAGCAAAACTCTTTCTATAAAGAGATCTTAGGGGGGGAAAGAAAAAGTAAAGTAGATATGAGTATCTTATGCCACGATTGATGAAAACAGTAAACACAATCCAGTATTTTGCTTACTATATAAAAATAAACCTCAAGTGTCATTGAACCAAGAATATGAAGTTACAATAGCTAAATATCTATCTTTAAAGGATTAATAGTATCAGATTGTACCTACTTGTGTTTCAGCTGCCACAGAATTTCTCTGCTCTTTAATTTGCTTTTGTTCTTGTTAGTATCTGACAGGTTTGAACCTGCAAATTGGCAAAATGAAGTCTCTTTGGATCTCTACATTTTTATTTAGAAGTAAACTGACTCTCTGAAGTGTCATTCCTATTTTTATGTTTATTTTCTTCCACTAAACTTAGATTTCTTTTGAATTATTGAGGACGGATGATGAAGAAGTTTTAGAGTATCTGCCATAAACAGGACTTTCTGATCATTTTCTAAATGTTCTTCTCTGTGTAAGTTGTCCCATGATGTTCTTTCTTGGACACAAAGTTCAGGTTCTTTTTTCCCTAGTGTTTCGACACTGGCTTTAAATACTTGTTTCCCTCCTACAACTGTATTTACTTAATTTTCAGCTCACTCAGTGCTAAGCAGTAATCCTGAAACATGTCAGGCTCTGCTAGGGTTGATTTTTATCTCTACACCTAAGTCTGCCCTAAAAGAGTTCTTAGGAATTTTTACATTAAGTTTAACACCTCTGTAATAACAGCATTCAATTGATCACAGTATATATATATATATATATTTTTCCTGTAATTTTTCTTGTCTGATACTCATAACCTATTATTTTACATTAATATTTATAAAAGAAGGCATTAATGCACACACTCATACAGTAATAAGGTATCTGAGTTGTCAAAATACGGCATTTGGCTCGTGTATTACAGAGGTAATAAGGTATTCAGAAAACATGTTTTGCAAGATCTGTAGCTTAATAGTTCATTAACAGTCTGGTTCCACTACTGTCCCTAATGTCCCAATATAGAGTCTTGACTCTACACCAGGTCAACTGTGTCAGCTTTCCAAATCGCAGCCCTGATCCTTTCAACCACCTCATCTCAATCCTGCCCTCTGCCTCAGTAAATCACAGTTTGCCCAACCCTACAACCAAGCCTTCAGCCCCATCAACTCTAACTATATCTGTCCCTGACTATCCACATGGTCAACTGTTGCCAGCTTGAGAGCCACATTCGTATGCAGCCTTCAGGCCATACTCTCAATGGCACTAAGTTCCTGCCCTCAGGCTGTCAATGCTTACGGTGTACCCTCTCAAGACCAACCTAGATACAAGCACTCTATCCTGTCAGTGATTATGGGATACAGAAATGAAAGTTTCAAGTCTAAACCCAGAACTTCCGTATTGAAACTATGAACATGGAACTCACATATGTGGATGATGCTCAGGCAGGTAAATTACAAAATCACTGCTGAGCTGGAAGTCTCAACTCATTCCCTCAATATTAATATGAATTTTAATAAAGATTACATGCTTGGGAAGTAAAGTATCAGGATAGATCTAAAGCAAAAGTCAAGGAGACCTTGCTTTGATGTTACACAGTGGTAAGATATGTATAATTTAGTTGTGTTTACTAACCTAAGTTAATTTTATTCCTGATTAGTGATAGTAACAAGTTTCACTGTTACCAAGTTTTTAATTTTGGATATTGTCTAAAATTAGTCTCAAAAAACAATATTTAAAAATAATCTAAAATAAATTATGTTAAAAATAAAGAATCAAAAATTTATTCACTTTATATCCTAGCTATAGTGCCCTCCCCTCCTACCCCACTGACAGTTCCAGTCCTTCCCAGCCTTCCTTTTCTCTCCCTATGCCCCTCCACTAGCTCACTGATAAGGGAGGTTCTCCGCCCTTTCTATCTGACCCTAGACTCTCAGGTCTCATCAAGGCTGGCTACATTATCTTGCTCTGTGTTCTGGAGAGCCAAACACACCAGGTGGAGGTAATCAAAGAGACTACCACTGACTTCATGTCAGAGACAACCCTTGCTTCCCTTACTAGGCGACCCACTTGGAAACTGAGCAGCATATGGGTGTCATCTGAGCCAGGATTCTAGGTCCTTGATTGGAGTATTGGTCTCTTCAGGCCCCCTGGCTCCAGGTTTAAGACCGACATTTATTACCCTGCACTAAAGTAAGGTATAAGTGAATCAACGACTACAAAAATAAATCAGACACACTAAATCTGTTAGAAAAAAAAGTGGAGAAGAGCCTCGAACTCATTGAGGATAAAAATTCCTGAATAGAACACCAACAGCACAGGCTCTAAGATTAACTATCAATAAATGTGACCTCCCGAAACTGAAAAGTTCTGTAAAGCAAAGGACACTATTAACAGAAAAAAATGACAGCCTAGAGATTGGAAAAAGATTTTCACCAACCCTAAATCTGACAAAGGGCTAAAATGCAGAATATATATAAAGAACTGAAGAAGTTAAATAGCAACAAACCAAGTAATTCAATTGAATAATGGGGATTGAGCATTGTAGCCTGAATACTGCCTCTAGATTAGTTTCTTTAGGTGTACAGATTGTAGTAGGATTATCCTATATTATATGTCTATATGAGTGAGTATATACTGTGTATGTCTTTTTGCTTCTGGGATAGCTCAATCAGAATGATCCTTTCCAGTTCCCACCATTTACCTGCAAATTTCATGATTTCCTTGTTTTTCATTGCTGAGTAATATTCCGTTGTGTAGATGTACCACAATTTCTGCATCCATTCTTCAGTTGAGGGGCATCTGGGCTGTTTCCAGCTTCTGGCTATTGCAAATAAAGCTGCTACAAACATGGTTGAGCAAATGTCCTTATTGTGTACTTGAGCCTCTTTTGGATATATGTCTAGGAGTGGTATAACTGGATCTTGAGGAAGCAATATTCCTAGTTGTCTGAGAAAGCGCCAGATTGATTTCCAGAGTGGTTGTACAACTTTACATTCCCACCAGCAGTGGAGAAGGGTTCCCCTTTCACCACAACTTCTCCAGCATGTGTTGTCCCTTGAGTTTTTATCTTGGTCATTCTGATGGGTGTAAGGTGAAATCTTAGGGTTGTTTTGATTTGCATTTCCCTAATGGCTAATGAGCTTGAGCATTTCTTTAAGTATTTCTCTGTCATTAGATATTCCTCTATTGAGAATTCTCTGTTTAGCTCTGTTCCCCATTTTTTAATTGGGTTACTTGATTTATTGCTTTTCATCTTCTTTAGTTCTTTATATATACTGGATACTGGCTAAAATGCTCAATCCCCATTGCAAAAATCCCCATCAGAAGAAGAAGAAAACAGGAAACAAGTTAGGAGCCTCCCACAGAGGGCCTCTGAAAGGCGCTGCCCTGCAGACTAACAAAGCAGATGTTGAGTCTTATGGCTAAACTTTGGGCAGAATGCAGGGAATCTTATGAAAGAAGTAGGAAATAGTAATATCTGGAGAGGACAGGAGGTCCACAAGGCGAGCAACAGAACCAAAAAATTTGAACACAGGGGTCTTTCCTGAGACTCATATTCCAACCAAGTACCATGCAGGGAGATAACCTAGAAACCTTGCACAGATGTAGCCCATGATAGTTCAGTGTCCATGTGGCTTCCATAGTAATGGGAAGAGGGACTGACTCTGAATTGAACTGATTGGCCTGCTCTTTGGTCATCTCCCCCTGAGGGGGGCTCAGCCTTACCAGGCCACAGAGGAAGACAATGCAGCCACTCCTGATGAGACCTAATTGACTAGGATCAGAAGGAAGGAAAAGAAGTCCTCCCCTATCAGTGGACTTGGCAGGGGCATGCATGCAGAAGGAGGAAGAAGGGAAGGATTGGGAGGGGAGGAAGGAGGGAACTAGAGGGGGGATACAAAGTAAAAAAAAAAGTGTAATTAAAAATAAATTTAAAAAAAGGAAATCATGAATTTTGCAGGCAAATGGTGGGTTCTAGAAAAGATCTTTCTGATTGAAGTATCCCAGAAGGAGAAAGACAAACATGGTATATACTAGCTTATATAGACCTACAAGATATAATAGGCATAATGAAATCTATACACCTAAAGAAGATAATCAAGAAAGCAGACACGGGGTAAGATGATCAATCTTCATTTAGAAAGACAAATGGGATGTGCATTGACCGTATGACAGGAGTCTACCGCAGAAGGCATCTGAAAGACTCTACCTAGCAGTGTTTCAAAGCAGATACTAAGACTCATAACCAAACCTTCGGCAGTGGTACAGGGAATCATATGAAAGAAGGGGAGTTAGTATGATGAGGAAAAGATAGGAGCTCCACAAAGACCAAATATATCTAGGCACAGGGTCTTTTCTGAGACTGACACTTAACTAAAGACCATGAATGGATATAGCCTAGAACCTCTGCTAGGATGTGGCCCGTGGTAGCTCAGTAACCAATTGGTTTCCCATAGTAAGGGGAACAAGGACTATTTCTAACAGGAACTCAATGGCAGGCCCTTTGACCTCCCCACCTCCCAAGGGAGGAGAAGTCCTGTTAGGCCACAGAGGATGACATTGCAGCCAGTCCTGAAGATACCTGATAAAACAGGGTCAGATGAATGGGGAGGAGGTCCTCCACAATCAGTGGATTTGGAAAGAGGCAGGGAGGAGATGTGGGAGGGAGGGAGGGAAGGAATGGGGAAGAAATGAGGGAATGAGGTACAGCTGGGATACAGAGTTAACAAAATGTATCTAATAAGAAAAATAAAATTAAAAAAGGAAAAAAATAAATAAAATAAAATAAATTTTTTTTAAAAAAGAAAGAAAAATGGGGTACAGAGCTAAACAGAGAATTCTCAACAGCCAAATATTAAATAGTAAAGAAGCAGCTAAAGAAATGCTCAAAATCCTTAGTAATTAGGAAACTGACAATCACAACATCCCTGAGATTCCACTTCACACCCATCAGAATGGCTAAGATCAAAAACTCAGCACATGCTGGAGAGGTTGTGGAGAAAGGAGAACCCTCCTCACTTGCTGGTAGGAATGTAACTCATTACAACCACTTTGGAAATCAATCTGGTGCTTACTCAGAAAATTAGGAATAGTGTTACCTCAAGATCCAGCTATATTATTCCTAAGCATATATCCTAAAGATGGTAAACCATAGAAGAATAACATTTGCTCAACTATATTCATAGCAGCTTTATTCGTTAGAGCTAGAATCTGGAAACAACCTAGATGCCCCTCAACTAAAGAATGGATACAAAAATTGTGGTACATTTCCACAATAGAATACTACTCAGCAATTAAAAAGAAGAAAATCATAAGATTTGCAGGCAAATGGTGGGAACTAGAAAAGATCATTCTGAGTGTGGTAACCCAGAAGCAGAAAGACACATATCCTATATACTCACTTATAAGTGGATATTAACCACATAACTTAGGATAAACATAGTATAATCTAGACTTCAAAGATGAAGTAAGTAGGTTTTATTTAAAACAGGGTAAAAACGGTGTGCTTCTTAAATTTTTCTAATTAAATGTTTGAATCCCTTAAAAAAAAAAGTATGAAAATATATAGCCCAAAGGTAAACAACAAGGAGGACCCTAGGGAAGAGACTTAAATCTCCCTCAGAATGGCAAACAGAATAGACATCATAAGTAGGAGAAGACAAGGAACAGGACAGGAACCTTCCACAGAGGATGTCTGAAAGACTCTACCCACCAGGCTATTGAAGGAGATACTGAGACTCATAGCCAAACTTTGGTCAGAGTGCCGGAATCCTTATGGAAGAAGAGGGGGTTAAAAAAGAGCTGGAAGGGACAGGAACTCCACAAGGAGACCAAGAGACTCAAAACACCTGGGCCAAAGGGGGCCTGCAGAGACCTATACTCCAACCAAGGACTATGCATAGAGAGGACCTAGACCCCCTGCTCAGATGTAGCCCATGAGCAGTTCAGTCTCCATGCGGCTTCTCTAGTAAGGGGAACAGGGACTCTGACACGAATTCAGTGGCTGGCTCTTTGATCACCTCCCACTCAGGGTGCATCCTTGCCAGGCCACAGAGGAAAATGATGCAGCCAACCCTGATGAGACCTGGTATTCTAGGGTCAGATAAAAGGGGAGGAGGTCCTCCCCTATCAGTGGACTAGGAGAAGGGAATAGGGGGAGAAGAGTGAGCATGAGTGGGATTGGGAGGAGACAAGGAGGGGACTATAACTGGAATACAAATTGAATAAATTGTATCAAATAAATAAATAAATAAAATTTTTAGAAAATGAAGTGAATAAATAAACTAATTATAAAAATTGTTTAAAAATTGTTAATTCAACTAAATTTTCCTACAGTTGGATTTTCAGCTAATTTTGAAAAAATACAACCAGTTATAATTTTTCATTATGCAATTATTAATATTTTAATAAGTATTTTGATCTTATAATGGTCTCTTTAATGAGGTAATTCACCTCTTACACCCTCTCTATTGCAATTTTAGATAAAACAACCAATTTTTATTTTGTCTCAGATCTTTTCTAGTCATCATACCTCATTTTCTATTATGGCCCCAAGTATTTGTATTGTACTGGGTCGGCCTTTAAAATATCATTTAAAATGTAATACAGTCCAGTATGAATAAATATGTATACATACCTGTACACATTTGTTTAATATATTTTAATTTTATATGTGTTATAACTGAATTAGTCATGCAGTAACTGTTTACATTGTCATCAATACAAAAAGGAATATAACAAGAAAAACGTGGCAGAGTCGATTTTTCTGTTAAGTAGGAGTTTTTATCATTCAATTTTCTAGGTTGTAAATATTAATAACTTGATTTGATGACATAGTAAGCAAAAGTGAACTAAAAACAACCCATAACAGAAAGAAAAATTAAAAAAAAAAACATGCAGAAAATAAAAGGACTGTTTGGCTCCAAGACCAAGATGATAAATCTGCAATGCAAATCCCTACTTTCAGAAAGGCTCAGCAAAATTGGCAGAAGAAAATGGTAGAAAGATTGTAAGAGCCAAAGGACCATGATTTCAGTTACAAGATAGTGTCTTTCACATATGACAGGGAAGTCATACCCATGTGATCTGAACAATGTGGTCGTTTAAACAGGACCTGAGAATTGACTACATGACTTGCCATACAAATGTGACAAAAGAAATTTTATAATATCCCATCCCCGGTTGAGGAGTCACAGCAATGAATAGCTGCTGAGAGGAGGGAAATGAGGTTTCTCTAAGGACAAGTTCCCTGATAATTTGCCCAATCCCAAATGTTCATCCTTAAACACAGGTATATCAGAAAAATGGTAAACTGACGTGTGTATGTATGTAGGGGGTGGGTATGCTGATAATAGTTAAAGGAGAAGTCATAAATTGGAAAATGGAGTACACAGGAAGAGTTGAAAAAGAAAGTGATATGAGTTGAAATAATGTAAATATAATATATATATGAAACTCTCAAAACAATAAAACTTAAACTCAAAACAATATAAACTTAAAAATATATCAAATGATGACACAGTAATACAAGCGTTTCACAAAAAGTAGTTTAACAAAATTCCAGAACTAAATTAGGATACTGCTAAGAACAGAAATACCATAAAGCAAGGGCAGGGGCTGGATCATTTACAACCTTTTGAAAACTCAGTGCTCATTTGCAAGCTGGTGGTTTCAGAGAATGAGCTTGGAACATTCCATTCGCATACCTTGATGTAATCAAAAGCAGTAGCCTATCTTGTACTTCTTCATGTAGCATGGTGAGGGACGCACCCCCTGTGCCTCTCCAGAAGCACATTACCTGATGGTTTGTGTATCAGACCATCTTGGAATCTCCAGTGAATCCAAATGAGAAAACAACATTCAAAATTCACACGCCGCACAAAAGGACTTCTCCTCGGCGTCTAGAGCCTTACACAAGAGAGTTCCATGCAGTAACCCATTATTGTGTGTAAGGGATTGTAAAACAATGTCCTGACTGTAGAATTCATATTATCTTCTCACTGGGGAGCCATCAGCTTCACAGATTAAATAAAAATAAATGCAAGTAAGAATTCATTCCTTTGGTTGCCAAGTGAAAATAAATTAAAATCGGCTTCCTTTTTAACTATGTTCAATTGTCCTTGTCTACAGGGACCATGCTTTGAAAACTACAAAGGGGAGTATTTAGTTATTGATGAAAGAATAATAATTTGGTAATTTCTCCTAGAAATAAAAGCTTAAAGCTGGAGCTCTATAAAACCATTTCCTTGTCCATAAAGTTTTCAGATTTAAAACTTGACAATGCTCTGGGAAACAGTATCTCAACACTCCAGTGACATAACGTTTTAAATTCCTCATTTAGAAGAAAGAAATAACTTGGAGCACATATACAACACACTTTTGTGATCTCTGAAAAGTCCACACTGGAAATGAAACCATGAATTTGATAACCAAGGCAATCTTAACAGATGACTACTCTTTCCAAGCAGAAAATTCTAATTGATCTATCAGAGGATTGAAAACAAGTGTGTGCCTTAAGAAGGAAAATAATGTTTCATAATTAAAAAATTAAAATAATTCTTGTCAGTGTTATAATGCTGTGAATTATTATTGATATTGTTTTTGTTTTTGTTTTTTTTAAGAATGAACCCATGTATAGTTGTGTAATGCTTTACCCTAAAAGGAGTTCTGGTGTTATTCTAATCTACTTTTATTACATGGGACCATGTGATGGTCCCATGACCTAAAGCAACTTGGGGAAGAAAGAATCTAATTTTATACTTCCATGTCAGAGTGCATTAATGAGAAATGGCAGGGTAGGAACTCAAGCAGAGACCATGGAGGAACATTGCTTCCTACCATCTTCTCTTGAGTCATGCTGATCTACCTTTCTTATCCTGAGACCACCTGCTCAGTGTAGGCACCACAAAGAGTGGGGTGGTCATTTCTGCATCAAAAATTTATTAAGGAAATATTCCATAGGTTTGATCATAGGCCATTCAGATGAAAACACTTCTTCCTGGTACCAGTGTTTGTCATACTGACAGAAAATTAGCCAGCACAGTGGGGGAAAAAACAGTGTAGAGGGAGTAATCATGTTTTGAATACAGGTTATAGTAAAGATCACTACGTCTGTACTATAGCTGTGGTGAATCAATCTAATCATTCATAGGAATTTAGCATAGCAGTCTCATTACTCACTTGCTAGGAGAAGCGTGAGTAAACATCAAAGTGTCATGTTTATCTAACAGTGTGTTCAACCACTGTGCTCTGAAGTTTTCTGTATCTAGAAAAGATCCAGCTTATTCTTTTTAACAAAACTCAATTTAAACTTGTACTTAAGTTTTGATGCTTATTTCAATGCTTATATCTTTTCTCATGTGCTTATTATTCAGGAGATGAAAATACAGACTTGTTATAGTACATAGTTCATATCTTTATGGTATTTCTGTACATTAGGCAGCAAAATTAACTAACTTTATTTGAATGGGGATTTTTACTATCTCTATTCTCAAATAACATTTTTGAATCTATCCTCCAAATTTTATCCATGCCAAGAAATATCTTCCACACCTTGTTAAGCAATGCACACTATTTCTGTACAGTAATATACTAAAAAATTAATGCTTTCCTAATTCAACTGATGAAATTCCACAAGGTTTTTGTAAAGGGCTGTCCTTTTCCGGCACTGTAAATTAGAATGATGTTTACAACTAAAGGTGTTGACCACAGTATGTCAGTTATATTTGGTTTTATTTTTTAAGTGTTCGATATTTCAAAATTCAAAGTTAGCATTCCTGAGCATAAAATAAATGTATAATATAATATAAACATAATATAATATACATATTAAATGACACAAAAATATTCACATACATACACAATTATCCAAAATAAAAATATATTTAATATATATACTCCAAATGTTTAAAGTGTTTGCTATTCCCCTGATTATTTTTCTCTTGGTTGATTAAAAGTTTCATAAAGTGTTTTACTCTTTTAGTTACTATAATCTGTACATATGCTATGTTATCATCATCTGCTGTAAAATAATCTCAGATGTTACCATGATTGTCTGATAGCTCACATTACAGGACAGATTTGTACTTCATTAGCTAAAGAACAAATTTCTTCCACTTTAGATCCTACCTCTTTTTTCCATTGCTGTCTATTACTGAGTGTTGGAAATTGGTTAGACAATAGGAAAAATTGTCAATAAGACAATGAGCATGTTCCAACCAAAAAGATGACAGAGGTAGCCAATTTTTCTCTTCTATAAGTTTCAATAACTTCTGTATGACTGTTAATTGTTGAAAACTTTGGTATATTATGGTTTTATATCTTGTATCTGGATTATTGAATGGGTGACTGCATACGGCACAGACCACTTTGGAGATTTTCACTTTAGGAAATACTCCAAATGGCACTCATATTGAAGTCTGCCATATTCTTACAAATTCAATTTAGCTTCATAAAGTTATATGTTCTTTTGGTTACCCTCTTCTCGACAGAGACTATGATCCTCATTACCTCTTGTACTGACTCCAGATGTCATCATCATTCTGTGATAGTTCACATTACAAGATAGATTCACACCTTATTATCCAGAGAGTTGTCATTACTTCAAAGCGTCATAACAGAAATAAATATCAATAAATAAAAACAAAACTATTATATAAGCATTAAAATTATGTAACAAATATATTTTGGTCTCATAGTAAACAAAACCCAAACACCTTTAAACACAGAATGAACTATACTGTTCAAAGTTGTATACCTATATTTGTATACAAAAATTTTGTACATATATAGTTAGGTAGTGTTATTCTAGGAACAACACAAACAAATATACAACAAACAATTATAAATATAATAGAAGGTATAGTAGATATAATTATGTTCATAAATATATATGTAGAAAGACATGAACATATTTAACATATATGTATAAATATATATTTGACTGGTATTCTTCAACATTTAAAAAAAATCCCCAACATTTAAAAAAGAAATTATACCTCTTCAAAATTAAGTAAAATATGTTTGACATATGTTATGATAGAAATATTTTAGGAGGCCATGTCACTTGTGGGAAAGACAGATTTTTAAAATTGATCTATTATAGATTATTTTGATTTTAGAGTACAAGGTAATTGATAAAGGTTCTTAACTGCAAGCATCAGCAAGTGTTCAGCTACTCACATTTCTGTTTTAATTATTATGAGATTGTTAAATTTATTAACAACTTAATTCAATAAATTCAATTTACTTTAAAAAGCATTTTTATTTGTTCTTGGTTTTTGAGACAGGTTTCTCTCTCTCTCTCTCTTTCTCTCTCTCTCTCTCTCTCTCTCTCTCTCTCTCTCTCGTTTTGTTTTCCAGAGCTCAGGACTGAACTCAAGGCCTTGCGCTTGCTAGGCAAGCGCTCTATCACTGAGCTAAATCCCCAACCCCAAGGAGAAAGACACACATGGTATATACTCAACTTATACAGATCTATAAGATATGATAAACATAATGAAATCTATACACCTAAAGAAGATAAACAAGAAAGAGGGCCCAGGGTAAGATGATCAACCCTCACTTAGAAAGACAAATGGGATGTGCATCAGATGTAGGAGAAAACAAGTAACAGGACAGGAGCTTACCACTGAGGGCCTCTGAAAGACTGTACCTTGCAGAGTATCAAAGCAGATACTAACACTCATAACCAAACTTTCTGCAGACTGCAGGGAATCATATGAAAGAAGGGGGAGTTAGTATGACGTGGAAAGGATAGGAGTTCCACAAGGACCAAATATATCTAGGCACAGGGGTCTTTTCTGAGACTGTTTCTCCAACCAAGGACCATGTATGGATATAACCTAGAACTCCTGCTTGGATGTGGCCTGTGGTAGCTCAGTAACCAATTGGTTTCCCATGGTAAGGGGAACAGGGACTATTTCTGATAGGAACTCAATGGCAGGCTCTTTGACCTCCCCACCCCCCAAAGGAGGAACAGTCCTGCTAGGCCACAGAGGAGGACTTTGCAGCCAGTCCTGAAGATACTTGATAAAACAGGGTCAGATGAAAGGGGAGGAGGTCCTCCCTAAGCAGTGGACTTGGAAAGGGGCAGGGAGGAGATGAGGGAGTGTGGGTAGGGTTGGGAGGAAATGAGGGAGCGGGATATAGCTGTGATAAAGAGTTAATAAAATGTAACTAATAATAAAAATAAAAATAAATGAAAAAAAAGAAAGAAAAGAATGAAACGGTTTATTTAACCACAATTCCAAGTTGCAGTTCATTATGGCATGGGTGGAAGTTAAAAAAAAATAGTTTCCCATAATCACAAAATTGTTAAATGCCTATATTAAAAGTCAATTCTCCCCAGGTTTTTGACAATATTGTTTTATTTAGTGATGATTATAATACAATAATAGATATAACAATACACCTGTGTGTCAGTAGTCCTTCCATATCCACCTTCCATACTTGAAACTTCCCCTCAAAAGAAAACAAACAAACAAAAATCTCATTGTGGAAGCTACTGTGTATACTTTTGCCCAAACATCTTTTCTTGTAAATGTTCATTGCAGTGTCATTAGTCTGGTGCAAGGACTCTCTGGCTTCTGATTTGCTGTCAATACTGCACCTTCACTTGGATTCCTCTCTGATATCCTGTTGTTGCCCTATGTAATGGAGATCTTGCAGCTTTGGTTCTGAGGAGCAGCACTTTCACAAGCTCCATAGATGGGGTAGATGTAGGGATGGGTCATTTCAAAGCCCTGAATCTGGGCCTGCATAATTTGGTGAGTTGATCAGCCTGCTCCCATGCTCACACCACCTTTGGTGGTACCATGGGCCATGGACATCAACTCAGACCTCAGATGCTGCAGAGTCATGGACCCAAACATGGACCTGGACCTCACCGTGTCTTCAGGTGGCATAGCAGGCTGCTCCTCACTAGCTTCCACTCTCCAGTTTCTCCTCTCTTCATTGTGCATACATAGTTCTGCCTTTCTTTCTCTTCCATCTCTCCAGCACTTACTTGTTCATTTTAGGGGCAGCCAAGCCTGCTGGGCAGGGATCGAGTAGGCTCCACCCTGCTTACACCTGCTTACACCCTGCTTTTTTATTCAGTGTGGCAACTTGGGGACTAAGAGTCCTTTGATGTGAAGACTTGTCATTTTTGATGAATAGCTTTGTGTGTCCAAAAAACATTAGAAAGAAGGATTATAAATTGCTTTTAACAAGAATCAGAATTTGTATTGATTTTTATTTAAATAACACTTTGATCAATTTATGATCTGTCTATTTTATTCCATCTTCTTTACTAAACAAAAAGCAAATGTCCTTGGAGAGTCTCTTCATTTTCTTACTAAGAGAAATTTAACATGATCTTATAATAGCGTACAGTTGAAATCTCTCTGAGCCTACATGTTTATAGTAAATATTCAAAGGTGTTTCATAGAATCAACACACACATAAAATTTTACAGTTTTAATTGCAAAAAAGGTAAATCAAAATGATTGAGAATGAGATTGTTGAGGTGTAAATGTACTGACAAGGTAAAACTCATTTTATTATAACAAGTTATTCTATAAAAACTGTTGCTAATTTATCCCATTAAAAATTTTATTTTGTACAAATACTAACTTCTCTATAAATGAAGCCAGTACCCAACTATTTATGAACAAATATACCAAAACAGTTGGTATTGGTTTTATGCATTATCTGGGCACTTGGTTAATTTTCTGAGCTCATCCCTTACTAGCTACTACATAGCTACTACATGAGTAGGAGCAAATGTCTGAAGTTTTCCAAGCATGTTTCTTCATCTACAAAGGGGACAATGCCCATGAAACACTGGCAATATCATCGGATGTATTATAGTGGCTGTGTTTATTACAATCTTAAAGCTATTCAAGACTTTCTCTGCCATGATGACATTCTGAAGAGATTGAAGCTGTAATTCCTTCTTTGTTGTAGGTCTTAATGTAGTGAACAATGATGGTATGGACAGGAGCTAATTATGAAAAGAAATGGGTCATAAAAGCCTTAGAGAAAATACTCTGTATCAGCTGTAATCCTAGAGGTTCCTTGGGTTAGACATTTAGCCTCAGCATATAATCTGAGAGCTTCCTCTCCTAGCTGACCGCAGTAGGGGATGCTTGGGACACTCATTATATAGACTGGAAGTAGGTTTAATCATTATTTTCTGACACATAAAATTATAGTCTTATCATGCAATTGTCATTATTTTTTGTAAAAACATTCAAAATCTTTTCTTCTGTTTGTAATATACACAACACATCATCAATGTCTTTTGTGGTCACCATTATTGTGGAAAGGAACTCATTCTCAATATGGCTTTCACTCCACACTCTTTCTTTCCTCCAGTTCTCAATTCTGGTAACACATTTAACACTCACATTTTATACTCAGTGCATATACAAATGAGATCATGAAACATTCAACTTCCTCTGACTGGCTAATTTCATTTAACATAATGGTATCTGTGTTGGTATGTTTGAATGATGTGTGTGTGTAAATCACATTTTCTTTATACATTTACTGCTGGATAGACATCACTTAAATTTCTTGGGGATTGTGAATAGTGTTAAAGTACACATAGGAGTTTAGATGTCTCTTCAATGTGTTGGTTTCAATTTTTTTGAATAACTTATATTACATTTTACTTCAACATTTGACTGTATATAAGCAGTAGCTAACTACATGTCTAAGCAAAATATATACATAATGAAGGATTTTAAAAAACTAACATGATAATGAAATACTACAATTTAATATAAAACATATTTTTATTACTAAAAATGACAAGTATAATAGGGACAATGAAAAACACAAGCTTTAAATGTTCATTTTAAAAATAAGATCATAACAAAATGAGTTAAATGAAGCATATCTAATGACACAACAAAAATAGAAATTGATGAATCAGAAAAGTAACATGATAGTACAAATTTGACAAGCAATTCAAGGACTAATATCTGTTATTTTAAAATAACCAAATTACCATTAGATTTATTCAATACAAAAATGCAGAACTAAGACACTAGATAATACAGTAATGGATGTGCTCTCAAATAATAAAACTCTGGGTCAGATTCATTAATGGTTATCATACCACCCTCAAACTTTTAGAAAATTTCACAGGAACAGCAAAAACAAATAATTGCAAGCATTGGGAATTTTGCGAAACACTCTGTAGAAAAACATTTCTGTAGGGAGGGCGTGACGTGTGAGATCTTCACATGCAGTAGATGCAAATGAATCTGCGCTCAGGTTATAAAACTTGACATTTCAAAGCTAAAGTACCAAAGTCACAGGTGAAGGAAACAGTGAGTATCAAGGTCCTGAGATGGTAAAAAGGAAGTCTCTGGAGAGTGTGAAAGCCAATGCTTAACTGTATAACATATTTGAGATATTAAAGAACATTGCATTGTAAATACAATTTTCAAAGATTTTGATATGTGTCTCATGCATGGAAAAATGATGACATTACTCAAGGAGTTGTGTGTAACCAAATATGCTCTCCTGAAGCTTGCTTATCATGGTAACTTAACTGGCCATATGTGTTTTAACTATCAAGAAGAGGTAAGGTCCAGGGAGATGGCTTACCAGATAAAGATGGGTTCCTCAAAGCTCAGTTACTAGAGTTCAGTCTCTGGGTTCCCCAAGGGTGAAGGATAGAACTAACTCCTGCAAAGTGTCCTCTGCCTTCCATATGCATGCTATGGTACACACACACACACACACACACACACACACACACACACACACAAAATTAAATAACCAAAATAAATACATGAAGGTAATTTTAAAAAGACCTAAAAGAAAAATTCTCCTCATATCTATATTTTTATATATATTTTCTCTGTTTTAAAGTTAGATGTGTCAATTTGTTGTCCCATGACTCACTTTTACTTTTAAAAAGTATACTAGGACCATTACCTATTCCTCTACACTTGTTACTTTCATGTCATGTCAGTTTTTTATCTGAATTCCATCTTAACATTTCAGTCTTTTCCTCCGTGACTTCAGTCCACAGCACTGCTAAGCAATATGGCATCTCTGTCATCATAGTTTTCCCGCCCCCTACTCCCTGCCCTTGTCCTTCATTTCTAATGTGCACTCTGGATTTGTTTTGTTTTGTTTTTCTGCTAGAATTCTGTCCTTAGAAAATAAAATACAATTATTATTATTTTTTTTTTTTTACCATCAGATAATCTGGTCTTTACTTTCTACTTCTTATACTCAACTTCAAGGAAAATATTCTCGTGCTGTAAGTTTCATTTTGATGTGTGGAAAATATTCTTTACCCAAAAGGTATCTTGGGATAGCCTATCTGTAGTTGTTTGCTGTCAAATAACTCAAAGGAATTGATATTATAAGTTTTATGTCTTTAAGTCTCTGAGGATGTCATTACACTTTTGATATATACACAGAAAGAAAAACATAATTTGCTCTACAGATGGATATCATATGTCCTCCGAGCTGCTTTTGTACTTCTGTACAGATCCACTATCACTGACAACTGATGTTAGAAATTCAACAACTGCCATCACCTCTTCTCCTTAAATATGTCTATGAAATTTAAAAAAAAAAAACACCTTTTGTTCCTTCTTCACTAAACTTATAATCACTTCACACCCACTGTCTGAATTCAGAAGTGTAGGATTATCTATTCTTCACCTCATCTATGTAAAACTCTTCCATAGTGTGATGGTACACATTACATTTAAGGTTTTAATTACTATGCTTATGATATGTATATATGTATATTCACACATACACATCTTAAACATAATAACACATCTATGTTAAACATATATATGTATGCATATATACATATATGTGAATAAATGCATATATCTTAAGCATATATATACACTATATGATATATATCATATATATGATATAGATATAGATATATTTATCACAAAAAAATTGCCTATATCATGTAAGCCCCTTCCTTGTACAAAGGGTACCCTAGCAGTTCACTTCCATTTTTGACATACACTGAAGACTATTCTTTTTTATTTTTGTTTTTATTAATTATTATTATTATTATTACAATTTATTCACTTTGTATCCTGGCTGTGGCCCACTCTATTGTCTCCTCCCAATCCTACCCTCCCTCCCTCTGTTCCCCCATGCCCCTCCCCTAGGCCACTGATAGGGGAGGACCTCCTCCCCTTCAATCTGACCATAGACTATCAGGTCTCAACAAGACCTGTTGCATTATCTTTCTCTGTGGCCTGGCAAGGCTACCCCCCACAGAGAGAGGTAATCAGAGAGCCAGCCACTGAGTTCATGTCAGAGACAGCCTCTGTTCCCCTTACTAGGGACCCAACTTGGAGACTGAGCATGGATTTTAGGTCTTTTCTATGCAAGGTCACATGATTGTTGGGGTATCAGTGTCTACAGGGCCTCAGGGCCCAGTTTTTGTTGTTGTTGTTTTGTTTATTGTGCTTTTGATCTCCTTTTGGAGCTCCTGTCCCCACCAGGTCTTACTGTTGCCCTCTTCTTTTGAAAAATTCTATTCATTCTGCTCAAATTTTGGCTATGAGTCTCAGCCTCTGCTTCAATACCTCTATCAGTGTAGTCTTTCAGAGGCCTTCTTTGGTAGGTTCCTGTTCTGCCTGGTCTTGTAAAATTTGCTGTTCCAACCAGACTAACTTCTATTTTTGCTGTAACCAAACTAGCCTACTCTGCTAAAAAAAGACAACTGCAAACCTGAAATTTGTAACGTTGTGAGTTTTGCCTTTATAAGCTCTGAGATTATATGTGAGATGATATGGCTAGTGTTGTATTTTGGGAGAACACTTGGGTGCAGTCCTGACCCCTGTTGAACACTAATAACTAAACAAACAAACAACAACAACAAAAAGAACTTCTTCTTAATGAAATTTATTCATGGTAATGGTGAATCTTTGATCAACTCCAGACCCATAACAAATAGCTGAAATATTTCTGTGTCCAATTATATTATATTTTATTTTTTATGACTTATTTTTCTTTTTTATACTTTATTTAATTTTTATCTTATATGAATTTAGTGTGAAGGTGTCAGATCTCTTGAAACTGGTATTACAGACAGTTGTGAGCTGCCATCTGGGTTCTGGGAATTGAACCCAGGTCCTTTGGAAGAGCAGACAACGCTCTTATCCACTGAGCCATATCTGTAGCCCTCTGGATTCAATTTTAGAAAACACTTTGCATTTATATTATCACTATAGTTTAGAGTTGTTTGCTTTGCATCTTTTCATTATTTCTAGTATGAATCTAGCTTACAATTATAGCATATGTAAATATGAACTTCCTTAAGACAGATGTTCAAGCTGTTCCTGACAATAGTAGTATTGGGGGAAAAAAAACTAATTCCCTGAGATGATCTTGGAACTTGTTTGAAATAGAAAATTCCTTTGTATTTCTTCATGGAACATTTCCTGAGACAGACCTAACTGTGCTTGAGAAAACTTTTTGAATGTCTCTAGTTGTATAATGCATTGATCCTTGGATTAATTAGGATATAATGAAAAGGACATAACAACCTTTACTGGTGGCCAAAGGTTTGAATTATGTGTTTTCTCTACCATTAGATATCAGAGTCCTCTATTATTTATTAAGTGATGTATTGTTAAGTGACATATGCCATTCTAGGTGTTTATTCCTTTTACAAATTGTGATTTTATTGATTTTATTTTAATGAAAGCAATTATACTATTCTAGAATTGTCTACATCCTGTTCATAAATTTCTACAATGGTAATTATGAACAGATAGCTGTCAGTTATTTTCCTAGCCTGCTCCTCTCTTTCTCTTAGCTAGAATACATACATGAATATATATTTATCACTGGACATATATTCATCTAGAGTGACTTAGATACTCATGAAATCGCAGGTTGGAGTTCTGTAAAATCTACACAACTATGTATTACATTTACTTTTATATAACTGTGTTTGTTTCTGTTTCACTCTTAACCTAGTTATCATACAAATAATTGAGACTCTTTTATATTTGCTTAAAAACAAGCTTCACAACACAATAATTGAGTGATTACTACTCTATTCCTAACCCTCTAAGCTAGTTTGACTTTCCCCCATCTTACATTTCAGAAATACTTGCACTTTGTAACTCTTCTGCTCAAGCTCCTCTGCAGATGTCACCCTGACTTCTCCTCATGGTTCAGTCCTCTCTTCCCCTTCTAACACTTCCTCCTCTGCCTGGCAGGAAGCCCAGCACCATTCTCTCCCTTGCTCTGCAATCGGCTAAAATCTGCTTTATTGGCATGCCAGGGGGAAATTGGGGAGCAGTGTTTACAGAAAATTGAGGCAGGGAATTCTCAGAGCAAGGATGCAGCCAGTTATAGAAACCAGAAACCAGCATTTGGATCACACAATCATCTTATACCTACAATGTGTACAGTCTTGTACAATGTGAGTCTGACTCTATTCAAGCTAAAAAACATTTTAATAATCATTAGAATTTCCAAGTTTCTTCTTTGTCATTTCATTCCCAATCCCACTCAAAATGCAACTTTATTTTATTTATATCATTATAGAATATTGTCATTTATTTTGAAATGTTATCATTCGATGTGTCACTTTATTCTAGGTTTGTTCTTCATCACTACTGTATTCAGCAGTTGTTTGTTCTTTTTGTAGAGTTATACTATGATATATTATGGTTCTCAAATTCATCAAACAGTTTTTCGGTTTATATATGAAAATTTTCATTTTTTTGCAATTAAGAAAAGCTGATCAGAATATCCTTCATATCCAGCTGTGTTCCCTTTATGATGATGAATGACTGAAGTTCAATGGCTCAAACACTGAGGAGGAGTTCTTTAATATATGAGAAGAAATAGATGGCTAGCCTACTTGCTTAACTTATCTGTTTTGTTATCCACAATAACAGTATAGGCATTTCACAAACCTTGCAACTTCTCCAGAGAACATTTATTAATTAATAAGTATAAGATACTTATTATTCTTATAGTGAAAATGCCTGGTAGACACTGTCTTAGTCTTACTATTCTTTTATCATTTTGTCAAAGTCATATGGAGTCCTAACATTTCCCACATTAATTAATTAAAAATATTTTATATACTTTCATAAATAACTATTAATGATTTAATGAATTATTTTTGTGAAGAGCTATTTCATACTATTTAAACTTTCTACCCTTCAAATCTTTTCAACTACATTATTTTTTAGCACTCATTAGTGGCACTAGTTTGATTGTATTACTGCTAATTGGTTAGAAAATAGAAAAGCTAAAAAGAGAGAGGGAGAGAGAAAGAGGGAAGGAATATAAACAGCTGTTAGTTCTTAATTTTAGTTTTAATTCCATCCTGTGTTCTATTGAAAGGTAAGACTTTCCTACACATTCTGACATAGTCATCCCTGAGCCTTTGGGGAGGGAAGGAATGGGATTTAGATGGCCCATTTATAACTGAGCATTCTGCACACACTTAACCCTCCTCGCTTCATTCTGTTTTGAGCTTCTGTGTTAACCATCACCCACTATATAAAGAAACTACTCCGGTGAAGGCTAGAGTTCTGCTAAACAAATGATATACAGAAATGAATTCAGAAGCAGGTTGATACTATGGACATTTAGAAAATTATTAATTATGGGTTTACACCAGGGTTCTGTGAACACTCCACCTTTAAGTTATTACAGTACCAAGCATGTGTTTCCCCCTGTGGAGCATGCCTTAAATCCAACCAGAACTCAATCACATTCATGTTACAATTGCATCCATGGGCATATCTTGCATAAACTCATATTCTAGCACACATGTGTGGATATATTGAGCCTAGATTGTGCTGACTAGAAAAATTGTTTTCAATTATCTCGTAAAACTAGAATCATATAAAAAATTATAGTCTACTTGTCATTAATGTCATTTTCTAGGTCTAAAAATTATTATTTAGCTTATTTTCCCTAAGTGTGCTATGCGTTTTCTAGATCTCAATTCTCCACTGATACATTTCAGATTACCACATAGTAAC
This sequence comes from Psammomys obesus, assembly GCF_907164565.1. Classification (NCBI taxonomy): domain Eukaryota; kingdom Metazoa; phylum Chordata; class Mammalia; order Rodentia; family Muridae; genus Psammomys; species Psammomys obesus. The sequence goes on along the minus strand of NW_026596166.1, from coordinate 19,689,873 downwards.
AATGCTCTTAACAATTAAGAATATACTTAATGGTAATTTGAAATATTTATGTTTACATATGCTTAATTTTTGCACAAAGTATGAGGATTCCAGTCTTCAAATCTGTATAAATTACTCTCAATGATTTGCTAGATATATAATTTGTATATAATTTAAATATATAAAAACTATCCGCATTCAAGAAAGAAATGAAAAGATGTTCAGAAAGTGATTAACAAGAGTCACCTATTCATGCCCGGTTTCCAAGTTCTAAATGAGAATAAAAGAGGCAATTTGTCCCTTACTTTCAATGGATTGTATCTGTTTCAATTTTATTAAAAATGTGAGATCAGAGAGGTAGATTACAAACAGAAATCCTTGTCCAAAGGCTTCTCTAATGTGACTGTAGCTGGGTTAATTACTGTTGAAAGCATAACCATTTCTGATAGTCTGCCAACAATATTTTGTACCCATGAGAATTTAGAACCACATGTATCCTGTTCAATTAAAGTTTATTTACATCTAATTTAACCTAATGACCTGTTCCTGTTCTAAGCACTGAAGATATAGCAAAGAACAGGGAAAACACCAGTTCTGCTCCCATAAATAAGTGTCCAAAACACACTTAGCAATTAAACAACATATATGCTATATTACCCAAGAAAAAAATGCAAGGAAAAGAAAGGGTCAGAAGGAAATGATAGAGGAGGCAAGAAAGAGCTTTGTATTTGGTAGCCAAGATAGCTCTCTCCTAGGAGATGTTGTTTTAAGTAAGGAACCAATGCCAAGAACACAAATCTAACAAAGAGTCTCTCAGGCAAAAGGTGACAGCATTTGATTTGTTGCTTTTTAACTTCTTTAGTTCTTTATATATTCTGAATATTGGCCTTTGTCAGACACAGGGTTGGTGATGATCCTTTCCCAATCTGTAGGCTGTCATTTTGTTCTGATGACAGTGTCCTTTGCTTTACAGAAGCTTTTCAGTTTCAGGAGGTCCCATTTATTGATTGTTGATCTAAGAGCCTGTACTCTTGCTGTTCTGTTCAGGAAGTAGTCTCCTTTACCAATGAGTTCAAGTTTCTTCCCATTTTCTTCTAACATATTTAGTATATCTGGTTTTATGTTGAGGCATTTGATCTACTTGAACTTTAGTTTTGTTCGGGGTGATATATATGGATCTATTTGAATTTTTCTACATGTAGACATCCAGTTAGACAAGCACCATTTGTTGAAGATGCTGTCTTTTTATTCCATTGAATGGTTTTGGTTTCTTTGTCAAAAATCAAATATCTGTAGGTGTGTGGATTTATTTCTGGGCCTTCTATTTGGTTCCAAGGATCCACCATTCTGTTTTTATATTCTTACTTATAAGTGGATACTAGACATATAATATAGGTTAAACAAACTAAAATCTGTACACCTAAAGAAGTTAGGCAAGAAGAAGGACCCTGGGTAAGATGATCAATCCTCACTCAGAAAGAAAAATGGGATGGACATTGGAAGAAGGAAAAAACAGGGAACAGGACAGGAGCCTACCACAGAGGGCCTTTGAAAGACTCTACCAAGTAATGTATCAAAGCAGATGCTGAGACTCATAAACTTTGGGCAGAGTTCAGGGAATCTTATGAAAAAAGGGGGAGAAAGTAAGACCTGGAGGGGACAGGAGCTCAACAAGGAGAGCAACAGAACCAAAATATCAGGGCACAGGGTTCTTTTCTCAGACTGATACTCTAACCAAGGACCATTCATGATATAAGCTAGAACCCCTGCTCAAATATAGCCCATGGCGGCTCAGTCTCCAAGTGGGTGTCCTAATAATGGGAACAGGGACTGTCTCTGACATGACCTCAGTGGCTGGCTCTTTGACCAACCCCCACAATGAGGGGGGAACAGCCTTGCCAGGCCACAGAGGAGGACAATGCAACCAGTCCTGATGAGACCTGATAAGCTAGGGTCAGATGGAAGGGGAGGAGGACCTCCCCTATCAGTGGACTTGGAGAGGGGCATGGGAGAAGATGAGTCAGGGAGAGGGAGATTGGGAGGGAATGAGGGAGCAGGCTACGGATAAGATACAAAGCAAATTAAATGTAATTAATATAAAAATAATTTAAAAAAAGAGGAGAGTAGAAGATTTTAAAGTTAGGTAAACAATCCTTATCAATCAAAACAATTGTTACTAATATGTGTCATTTATTATATTGCGATGTCTACTACATTTGGATATTGGATTATCATCCTACGGTTTCTTCAGCATACCTTTACTACAAACATTATGAATCACAGCAAACAACTTACAATTAGTAGCTCAAGCTCTAAAATATAAAATACATATTATATAATGTATATTCTACAATATACATGTATATGTGTGCACTACAGAAGTACCTTATTTTCTATTATACTTTATAGATCAGCAGCTAAGAGAAAAATGTTATTAAACATTTTATGTGTTTATAATAGTTTCTTCAGTAAAAATGAACATTCATATAGTGATTAGATGATGGTACACAAACTGCCTAAGTTATGAGTGGTCCATCAACTAAGAATGTTGGCCATTAATATTTTTTATAATCTTTCTTAAGCAGTTGTTTGCAATATTAAGATGATAAGCATAAGGTTGTAATACCTACTTTCAAAACAAATCCTATGAAACAAACAACATGCCAAAATTCAAAGGACATTAGTCTTCCATAGGGTAGAATTAACTGATGAGCATACAGATCATATACACACCTATCTATTATATATTGTACTGGAGTGATCAAATTGAATTTGCATAAATAATGAGTTTCAATTCTGGTACTAGAACAAAAATAATTTCTTTGATTATATGAGCAGTGTTAGACCAGAAACTCATACACTGTAAATTGATACTAAAAATTATGAAATGATGTGAGATTATAGCATTTTCTGATATTAGTGACTATAAAAATAAAAATATGAATATTAATGAACAGCTTTTATGATAAAATCATATTGTAAAGACCATGCTTTAGTATCACCTATTATTTAATACATACTAAGTTTTAAAGTTTCTGGTGAACATTTATCATAAAATTGAATTGCCTTGAAAGGGAAAGGAACAGAAGAAGAAAAGACTCCATTCAATGGTATTGGAATGAGTTTTCCTTTTCTTTTCTTTCTCTTTCTTTTTTCTTTCTTTCTTTCTTTCTTTCTTTCTTTCTTTCTTTCTTTCTTTCTTTCTTTCTTTCTTTCTCTCTCTCTCTTTCTTTCTCTTTCTTTCTTTCTTTCTTTCTTTCTTTCTTTCTTTCTTTCTTTCTTCTTTCTTTTCTGTAAGTGCAATCTATTAAGAATTTTACTCCTAACAACAGGGAATATGGAACCTGAAATGTCCATCTCATATAATAAGAAAAAACTTACAATGGAAAAATGGGACCACCTACAAATCCTTTGACCCCCAAATTTGTCCTCACTACAAGAAGTGCATTGATAAAGATGAAACAGAAAATTAGGAAATATCCAAGTAATGAGTGGCCCAACTTAAATATCCAACCCATGAGAGAAAGCCAACACCTAACACAATTAATGTTCCTCTGTTATGCTTGTAGACAGGAGGCAGGGTATAACTGTCTTCTGAGAGGCTTCACCCAACAGCTGATGGAAACAAATGCAGACATCCACAGTCAAACATTAAGGAGAGCTAAAGGGAACCTGGCAGAAAGTGAGGAAGAAGGACAGAAGGAGCTGAGAGGTCACAGATACCACAAGAAAACTTAAAGAATCAACTAACATGGGCCGATAGGGTTTCACAGTGGCTGAATCCCAACCAAAGACCATGCAAAGGACAGACTTGGGTTCCCTACATATACATAATAGATATACAGCATTGTCTTCATGAGTTACTCCTAACATGAGGAGCAAGAGCTATCTATGACACTGTTGCCTGCCTTTGGATCACGTTCTGATAACTGGGTTGCCTTGTCAGACCTCAACAGAAGATGATGTGCTAGTCCTATCGTAACTTGATATGCCATCACAGGTTTATAAACATGGGAGGACTTCTATTTTCTCAGGAGAAAAGAAGGGGATGATGGGGCAGAGGAGGTGTGAGGGAGGGACAGGGAAAAGAGGAAGTAGGGAAGGATGCCATCAGAATGGAAAGTAAGCAAAGTAATTAATGGAAGAAAAAGTTCTCTTTTTGATAAAAAAAAATCAGAAACATTATTTCAAATTTCCAGACAGATAATCTGGCATATGCATTTATATCTGATAATCTCCAGAACAAAACTGTTCTTTTAAAATAAAAACTTCAAGTCTCTGATAAAAAAAAAAAATGAAGAAGATATCAGAAGATGGAAAGATCTCCCATGCTCATGGCTTGGCAGGATTAATATAGTAAAAATGGCCATCTTACCAAAATCAATCTACAGATTTAATGCAATTTCCACCAAATTACCAACTCAATTCTTTACAGAACTTGAAAGAAAAATTCTCACCTTCATATGGAACAACAAGAAACCCAGAATTGCTAAAACAATTCTCTACAGTAAAAGATCTTCAGGAGGTATCTCTATCCCAGATCTCAAGCTGTACTATAGAGCAACAATACTAAAAACTGCATGGTACTGGCAGAGAAACAGACTGGTGGATCAATGGAATCGAATAGAGGACCCTGACATAAATCCACACTTATGGATACCTGATTTTTTACAAAGATGATAAAAACCATTCAATGGTAAAAAAAAAAAAAAAAAAAAGACAGCATCTTCAACAAATGGCACTGGTCTAACTGGATGTCTACATGTAGAAAAATGAAAATAGATCCATACTTATCACCCTGCACAAAACTAAAGTTCAAGTGGATCAAAGACCATAATATAAAACCAGACGCACTAAATGGCTTAGAAGAAAAAGTGGGGAAGAGCCTTGAACTCATTGACACAGGAGACAACATCCTGAAGAGAACACCAACAGCACAGGCTCTAAGAGCAACAATCAATAAATGGGACCTCATGAAACTGAAAAGTTTCTGTAAAGCAAAGCACACTGTCCTCAGAACAAAATAACTCCCTACAGATTGGGAAAGGATCTTCACCAACCCTATATCTGACAGAGGACTAATATCCAGTATATATAAAGAACTAAAGAAGTTAAACAGCAACAAATCAAGTAATGCAATTAAAAAATGGGGAACAGAGCTAAACAGAGAATTCTCAATAGAGGAATATCAAATGTCAGAGAAACACTTAAGGAAATGCTCAATGTCCTTAGGCATAGGGAAATGAAAATCAAAACAAGCCTAAGATTTCACCTTACACCCATCAAAATGGCTAAGATCAAAAACTCAAGTGACAACACATGCTGAAGAGGTTGGGGAGAAAGGGGAACCCTCTTCCATTGCTGGGGGGAAGGTGAACTTGTACAACCACTCTGGAAATCAATCTGGCGCTTCCTCAGACAACTAGGAATAGCGCTTCCTTAAGATCCAGCTATACCACTCCTCGGCATATACCAAAAAGAGGCTCAGGTACACAATAAGGACATTTGCTCAACCATGTTTATAGCAACTTTATTTGTAATAGCCAGAAGCTGAAAACAGCCCAGATGCCCCTCAGTGGAGGAATGGATACAGAAACTGTGGTATATCTACACAATGGGATATTACTCAGCAATAAAAAAACAAAAAAACAAACAAAAAAAAAAAAAAAAAAACAAGGAAATCATGAAATTTGCAGTTAAATGGTGGTATCTGGAAAAGATCATCCTTTGTGAGCTATCTCAGAATCAGAAAGACACACACGGTATATACTCTCTCTATATATAGATAGATAGATAGATAGATAGATAGATAGATAGATAGATAGATAGATAGATATAGATATAGATATAGATATATAATGTAGGATAAACTTACTAAAATCTGTACACTTAAAGAAACCAATCAAGAGGGAAAACTCTTGCTAAATGCTCAATTCTCATTCAGAAAGGCAAAGGGGATGGACATCAGAAGGAGAAAAGAGGGAACAAGTCAAGAGCCTGACACAGAGGACCTTTGAAAGGCTCTGCCCTGCAGACTATCAATGCAGATGCTGAGGCTTATGGCCAACTTTGGGCAGAGTGCAGTGAATCTTAGGAAAAAAAGTGGGAAACAGTAAGATCTGGAGAGGACAGGAATTCTACAAGGAGAGCAACAAAACCAAAAAATCTGCGCACAGGGGTCTTTTCTGAGACTAATACTCCAACCAAAGACTATGCATGGAGATAAGCTAAGACCCCTGCACAGATGTAGCCCATGGCAGTTCTGTATCCAAGTGGGTTCCATTGTAATAGGAACAGGGACTGCCTCTGACATGAACTGATTGGCCTGCTCTTTAATTACCTCCCTCTGAGGGGGAAGCAACATTACCAGGCCACAGAAGAAGACAACGCAGCCACTCCTGATGAGACCTAATTCACTAGGATCAGAAGGAAGGAAAAGAAGACCTCCCTATCAGTGGACTTGGGGAGGGGTGTGCATGCAGAGAGTGGAGGAAGGGAGGGATTGGGATGGGAGGAGGGAAGTAACCACAGGGGGGGATACAACGTGAATAAAGTATAATTAATAAAGAATAAATAAAAAAATAAAAATTAGATATACTTGATTCCAGACAGAGGATTTGATTCAATGCACACAACTGAGCAAACCTCTTTCAAAAAAGTATGAAAATTGACATTGCATGAACTACAGTTATTGGGTTTTGTGAACCCAATATGAACCACCATTTAATAAGTTAGATGTTTCTCTGATATTTCAAATATTGCAGTTCAAAGTGAAAAATAGCTCTACTCATTTTCTTAACATTACATGAAGGAATAATCTAATTTTTTCCTGCTACCATAAAAGGTTATGGAGAAATGAAAGTCCAGTGAATGGTTTAAAAAATGACAAATTATATAAGAAAGATTGCAAATCTTAAAATATTAACAAATAAGACTAAAGTATTTTAGTTGTTGTTCCATATAGATCATGTACTTTTTAAAAAAAGTATAAATTAGAATTTTTAGTCAAGTACATATTTTCAATGCATTAGAAGAGACAACATTTATTGATTGTTGCTCTTAGAGCCTGTGCTGTTGGTGTTCTGTTCAGGAAGTTGTCTCCTGTGCCAATGAGTTCTAGGCTGTTTCCCACTTTTTTTTCCAGCTGATGTAGAGTATCTGGTTTTATGTTGAGGTCCTTGATCCACTTGGACTTTAGTTTTGTGCAGGGTGATAAATATGGGTCTATTTTCATTTTTCTGCATGTAGACATCCAGTTGGTCCAGCACCA
>NW_026596166.1:19606611-19657624 GCF_907164565.1 Psammomys obesus | reverse complement strand
GTGTGGGGTTGGGGAGGGAATGAGGGAGCGGGATACAGCTGGGACACAGAGTTAACAAAATGTAACTAAAAAGAAAAAAAAAAAAAGTTTAATGCTTTTTGATTTATGTTTAATAGTGCATAGACTACAGATCTTCTTTGATTCTCATATACATACCAAATCTATGGCTTTCCAAGAAGAAAAAAAGAAGAAAACCTCTATATTTGAGAAGGAGTTCTTAGATAGAACAGGATTGACCTATACTTTAATCTCAGACCTCCTGAAACCAAGAACTGTGAAGACGTTTGTCTGCATTCAAAGCTGTTCAGTTTAATATTTGGCTCTAATAAACCAGGATAGCAATATAGTTTACTGCTGGCTGTATATTACTTGAATGGGCAATTTAAAGTCAGCCATTTTTGTAAAGTGTCTAGGTTCTAAGGTTTTTATAGGAGACTTCATAGAGAATTTAGATTTAGTCTTACCTTTTAATGCATCTTATTTTTAGAATGACGAAGGCAATATCAAGTTTTCCCCATGCAAACTAAAATATTGTTTAAACCTCAAGTATGGGTGTTTACTGTTTGAGTTCTTCAGTAGAAATAGTGACCTCTTTGCATCTATCCTACCTGGTTGGCTAGATTGTAGAATCAATGTGTTAAATTGATGACAGTTTGCTGTTTGGAGGCAATAAAAATTGTAAAATGTTTTGGAAGTTATGAATACTCATGATCTTACCAGGATCAACTTGATTAATAAGGAATTCTCATGTGTTCTCATATATTTAAAGAAAATAACTAGTGTAAATAATGAAAGAATTGCAAGAAACACAAGGTCATGATGTTAAAGGAGATGGCCAACATCAGCAAGCTGGGCAGAGAACCAATCCTAGCATCGTCCTCCCACTACAACTCAAAAGTACAAAATGTGGAATTTCTTTTAAAGGTATATGGAAGAGCTATGGAGATTTAGATAGAAAGCAAAAGTTTTCAGGGAGGACTTCCTTCTCTTCTATCTGACCCTATCAGATCACTGATAAGGACTGGTTGCATTTTCTTCCTCTGTGGCCTGATAAGGGTGCTCCCTCCAGGGGAAGGTGATCAGAGAGCCTGCCACTGAGTTCATGCCAGAGACAGCCCCTGCTCCACTTACTAGGGTACCCACTTGGAGAATGAGTCTATGGGCTACATCTGAGCAGGGTTTTTAAGGTCTTTTCCATGCATTGTCCTTGGTTGGGGTGTCAATCTCTACAGGACCTCCAGGGCCAAGCACTAGGGGAGGAGCAAAATGGGGGAGAAGAAGGGAGAGATTGGGAGTGGATGAGGGAGGGGCTACAGCTGGGATACAAAGTGCATAAAATTTAATAAATAATAATAATAATAATAATGCAGAAAAAGAAAAAAGAATTTGTATCATATGTCTGATCACTAATTATATGATGCTACTTTCAGGTCTTTCAAAATAACTGTTGAGTGGCACTAAAGGTCTCAAATTAAATCTAAAATTTTACATAAGTTTGTCTACAATGTAGGTACAAAGTACAATAAAAGAAACATACAAGTGAAAAACCTATAAACCTTGCTGAAGCATTCTCTGGTTGGAGTAGTAGCCTTATGTCCTTGAAAATTTGGTCTCCAGTTTGTATTATTGTTAGAAGAGATTATAGAATTTCCAGGAGGTAGAAACTTGCTGTAAAAGTGCATCACTAAGGCCAGGCTGTGAAGATTTATACTCTGAATCTGCTTCCTGCACTGTGGATGGAAATATCACAACTTTCTGCTCCTGCTGACTTGCACCTTTTCTATTATGATATATAGGATTCCTCTGTACCAGTAAATAAAAATAAACTCATCAAAGTTCATTTTGGTCATTGTATTTTACCTTAACAACAGAGAAGTAATTAATATAGAAATTGTTACCAAAAATATAGGGGTTGTTTGCTGTAAAGAACCAGGCTGTGTTGGTTTTTCTAAGAAATGCAAAATATTTCAAAACTTTGACCTAGAAAGTCTAGAGCTTAAGCGAGCATTCTGGCAGGTACCTAGAAGACAGGGGTGCTGAATGCAGGCCCTGGTGGTTCCACAAGGGGACAAGTACTAGATTAATAATAAGGCTAGAGTTCACTCATGTGATACCTTGGCATGCTATTCAGCTGTATTTTACCCAAGTCCTGCAAATTTGTCTAAGGCTCAATTTTAAAGTAAGGACAGATCATAGAGAAAAGAGCTATTCAGAGAAGTAATGACACTTAAAAGGGTCTTAAATCAAATGGTCCTAATAATATCTACAGAACTTTTCACCCAAACACCAAAGAGTATAACTTCTTCTCAGAACCTCATGGAACTTTCTCTAAAATTGTCCATATAGTTGGGCATAAAGCAAGATTCAATAGTTGCAAGAAAATTTAAATAATCCCTTGTATGATATCAGACTACTATGGTCTAAAACCAGACCTCAACAATAAGAGAAATACCAAAAAGCCTACACACTCATTGAAACCAAATGAAATTTAATCAATGAAAGCTGGGTCAGGGAAGAAACAAAGAAATAAATCAAAGACTTCCTAGAATTCAATGAAAATGAAGGTCCACCTTACCCAAATTTACGAAACACAATGAAAGCAATGCTAAGAGGAAAGTTCATAGAACTAAGTACCTTCAGAAAAAAAATTGAGATATCTCATACAAGCACCTTAACTGCACATCTGAAAACACAGGAAAGGGGAAAAAAATCAGACACAGTTGACAGACTGAAATCAAACTCAGGGAAATGCAAATCAAAACGACCCTGAGATTTCACCTGACACCTATTAGAATGGCTAAGACCAAAAGCTCAAGTGACAATATACACTGGAGAGGATGTGCAAAAAGGGGAACCCTTTTCCATTGCTGGTGGGAATGTAAAATTGTACAACCACTTTGGAAATCAATCTGGCACTTTCTCGGACAATTAAGAATAGTACTTCCTCAAGATCCAGGTATACCACTCCTAAGCATATATCCAAAATATGCTCAAGTACACAAGGATATTTGCTCAGCCATGTTTGTAGCAGCTTTATTCATAATAGCCAAAATCTGGATGGATAACCCGGATGTCCACCAACTGAGGAATGGATACAGAAATTGTGGTACAATTACACAATAGAATACTACTCAGCAATTAAAAATAAGGAAATCATGAAATTTACAGGCAAATTGTGGGATCTAGAAAAGATCATCCTGATTGAAGTATTCCAGAAGTAGAAAGACACACATGATATATATTCATTTGCTTATAAGTGGATTTTAGGCATATAATATAGGATAAGCATACTAAAATCTGTATACCTAAAGAAGCTAAACAAGAAGGAGGACCCTGGTAATATGAATAATCCTTACCCAGAAAGGGAAACAGGACAGACATTGGAAGAGGGAGAAAAAAAGAATTAAGTTAGGAGCCTACCACAGAGGGCCTCTGAAAGACTCTACCCAGCAGGGTATCAAAGCAGATGCTAAGACTCATAACCAAACTTGGGGCCGAGTGTAGGGAATCTCATGAAATAAGAAGGAGACAGAAAGATATGGAGGAGACAGAAGCTCCACAAGGAGAACAACTGAACAAAGAGGTCTGGGCTCAGGGGTGTTTTCTGAGACTGATACTCCAACTAAGGATCATGCATGGAAATAACCTAGGACCCCTGCACAGATGTAGCTCATGGCAGCACAGTCTCCAAGTGGGTTCCCTAGTAAGGGGAACAGAGGCTGTCTTTGACATGAACTCCGTGTCTGGCGCTTTGATCACCTCCCCCTGAGGGGAGAGCAGCCTTGCCAGGCCACAGAGGAAGACAATGCAGGCAGTCCTGATGAGACCTGATAGGCTAGGGTCAGATGGAAGGGGAGGAAGACCTCCCCTATCAGTAGACTTGGAGAGGGGCATTGGAGATGAGGGAAGAGGGATGGGATTAGAAGGGAATGAGGGAAGGGGCTACAGCTGAGAAACAAAGTGAACAAACTTTAATTAATATAAAAAAGAAAAATTAAAATTAAAAAAATAAAAAATAAATCAAACTCAGAGCTGAAATATAAATTATTAACAAAGAACAATTAAAAGAATCAATGAAAATAACAGTTGGTTCTTTGATAAAATTAATGAGTAACCCTTTGCTAAAGTATCTAAAAGGCAGAGAAACACTATCTAAATCAAGAAAATGAGAAATGAAAAGAGGGACATAATGACACTTAGGAAATCCAAGGAACCATAGGTTTTAATTAAAAACCCTATACTCAACAAAATTTGAAAATATAAATGAAATGGTCAATTTTATTGATAGAGTCCACTTATCAAAGTTGAATCGAGTTCATGTAAATAATTTAAATATTCTCCTATCCCCTAAGGAAAAGAAGCTGTAATCAAAAGTCTCCCATCATAAAATACCTAGGGCTATATGGTCTCAGTGCTGAATTCTACCAGACCTTCTATGAAGAGCTAATTCCAATACTCTTCAAATTATTTCACAAAATAAAATAAGAAGGCACAATACCAAACTGCTTCTGTGAAGTAACAGTCACCTTGATACCAAAACCACACAAATATCCAATAAAAGAGAATCTGAGACCAATCTCTCTTGAACATTGACATAAAAATACTCCTAGGCATATATCCAAAATATGCTCAAGGACATTTGCTCAACCATGTTTGTAGCAGCTTTATTTGTAATAGCCAAAATATGGAAACAACCCAGATGTCCCTCCACTGAGGGATGGATACAAAAATTGTGGTACATTTACACAATGGAATATTGCAGAGCTATTAAAAACAGAAAATCTTGAAATTTGCAGGCAATTGACGGAAACTCGAAATTATCACCCTGAGTAAAGTAACCCAGAATCAGAAAGATGAGCATGGTACATACTCACCTAGAAGTAGATATCAGCTATATAGTATAGGATAATCATATTAAAATCTACAGACCTAAAAAAGCTAAACAAAAAGGACCCTAGGGAAGATTTTCATTCATAAGGGAAAACAGGATAGACACTGAATGCAATAGAAGAGACACAACAGGACTGGAGCCTACCACAGATATGCTCTAAAAGACTCCACCCAGCAGGGGATCAAAGCAGATTTAGAGACTCACAGCCAAACTTTGGACAGAGGGAATGGAGTCTTATGGATGAAGGGGGAGATATAAGGATCCAGAGGAGACAGTAGCCCCACAAGGAGACCAACAAAGACAAAATAGCTGGCCCCAGGAAGCAAACACCATGCCTAAAGAGGACCTAGACCACCTGTTAGGTATAGCCTATAGACAACTCAGTCTCCATGTGGGTGTCTTAATAATGGGAGAAGACATGAACTCGATCGCTTGCTCCTTGATGATTTCTCACTGGTTGGGCTACCTAGTCAGCCCAAAGAGGAAGAGGATACAGGCAGTCCTGATAGGACCTGATAGGCTAGGTTCAGACAATCAGGGAGGAGGACTTCCCCTATCAGTGAACTAGGAGAGAGGTATAGGGAAGGAAGATTTAGGGAGGGTGGGACTAGGATAAGAGGAGGGAGGGGCTACAACTGAGATACAAGGTGAATTACTTATAAAATAATAATAATAATAATAATAATAATAATAATAATAATAATAAATTTTAAAGAGACTGATACAGTCAATCTTCAATGATTTTTTTTTTTTTTTTTTGCTTTCTCTACTATTACTAAGAGACTAAGAAGAGAAAGAAAGCAATCAAGCAATGGGTTAAATTCACTCATATCTCCATATTGCTTTGCTCTGGACCACTTTAATAGGAATAAAATTCATTGCTCTGGTACTGCTTATGCAGTCATTTCTGGGAGACTATTTCACAGAAAACTTCTTGGTGTTTGGTTATTAAAATCTTTCTGCCTAAACTTTTGTGACATTCCCTGAGCCTTAGATGCAAGGACAATTGTAACAGCCTCTACAGACCTTAGCAAAAAAAAAAAAAAAAAAAAAAAAAAAGGCGTCCTTTTTTCAGGTACCATGCTGACCTTAAAATCCAGCAATATGCCCCAATATCTGCAAAAACAAAAAGATAGACCTAGTCCATAGTTCCAGAAATGTCCCCCAATTAAAACTTCATGCACTAATCTTGCCTTTTGCTTCTATGTTTCCAGTTTTTTGTTTTTTTTTTTTTTTTTTTTAAAAAACTGAGATGAAAAGTCAAAGAGCTTTAAGGCCTGGGGTTGCTTGGGGTTTAACAGTTTCCCTAGTCCTACTGCCCCAGAGGCTTCCAATGCCTCTACCTTAAACTGCGAAATTATCAGAAAGTTGCCTGAATCCGTTGCCCCTAGAGGTTAAGTCTGTTTATGTCTTTTTAATAGGACACTTAGGAAAGGCTTTATGTTGCCCTGATTTCAGTGTCCAGGATCTATGTATGACCTTACCACACATCATGTTTTAAGTCTCTGTGCTGGCTACCTCTGGTTTTCTTTACTGTTTGCTTGTCTGTATGTGTTTCTGAATGCTTCTGTCTTCTCTGTTGTTTGGGGAAACATATCTAAAGTGGGAGGGGATGAGAAGCCCTAAGACAACATTTAAGTTCATGTTAAAACACTTTAAGATGAGGATGGATATGCTGTCTGTTTCTCACCAACATCCCTCGACCTTCTGTGAAATAGATCAACCCTCCCTCCGAGTCTTTAGAGTCTCTGGGTCACCAGATGGTTCAGCTTATCAGAAGATCCCAGCCTCCCTGACCAGTTTTGCTATATTGTTCCTGCCATTCCCTGGTGCATGGTGAAACCCCATGGTTTAAGAGCTGTGCCCTCTTGCTGGGACCCAAATCTTGTTTTAGCAAGGTCTCCCAGAGTAACCCAATCCACTTCCTGTTCTCTCAGTTCCACTGAAGGAAGTTGACTCTCCACCTCCATATGCCTCAGCATGGCTGTTGGCTGCATGTGGGGAGGAAAAATACAAGTCCCCAGCTTAACTTGGTTGAAAATAGTCTCTTCAACTTTGGGTTCCTCTTACTCCTTTAATGGTATATGTCTCCTTTTCAACCAGTGATATGTGTGGTTGGAAAACTCAGAATCTACCATTCTTTAAAAAACCTCAGGCTATCATTAGTCTTCTTAAAGCAATCTTTTATACCCACTAGCCAACCCAAGATGACTGTCAACAGCTCCAGATAACCCTCTTCTTAGCTCATAAGAAGAAAAGAAATCAGCTTGAGAAAGAAAAGCCATCCTTGGGCTTGCCAAAAGATCTCTTGGGGATGATACTGGGTATCCCCTCTGTCCAACTTGACTGGGATGCTAAAGTAAAGAGCATCTGAATAATTTTCACCAGGTCCTTTGAGAAGGATAGAAGTCAGTTGTTAGAAAACTCACCTATCTATTTAAGATGATTGAGCTTATTCAAGAGTCTTAAAAATCACCCACTGCTCAGATGTAGCCCATAGACAGATAGTAAGGGGAGAAGAGACAGTCTCAGATATAAACTTTGTTGCATGCTTCTTGATAACTTCTGCCTGGTGGAGTGACGTATCCAGCCCACAGTGGAAGAGGAACCAAGCAGTCTTGATGGGACCTGATAGGCTAGGGTCAGACAGTAAGAGAGGAGGAATTCCCTTATCAGTGGACTAGGAGAAAGGAGAACCTGGAGGAGATGAGAGAGGGAGCTACAACCAGTTACAAAGTGAATAAATTGTAAATAATAATAATGAAGTGAAATAAAAGAAATCACCCACTGGGTTCTTGGAGTGTCTTCTGTGAGGTTTACCAAGTGTTCACCCACACAGACCTATGGTGTACCAAAAAAAAAAAAAAAAAAAAAAAAAAAAAAAAAAAAAAAAAAAAAAAAGAGAGAGAGAGAGAGAGAGAGAAACCAATACTGCTTCTGTTATGCAGTTAGCCACAAATACATTCAGATGTTAGAGAACGGTTTGAGGGTATAAATAGGTTCCAATTATTGGAAATTACTCAAAAAATTTACAGTAACTATAATTATAGAAGAAAAAACAGAACAAAGCTTGTCCCAAGCAGTAGTGGCAGCTCTCATGGGAGATGGACCTAATAAGTCCTAGAGGGGGAAGCTAGAACCAGGAGAGAGAGGATAAAAAAGGACCAATGTCCTTATTGTAAACAAAAATGACACTGGAAGAATGAAATCCCCAAATCAAAAAATAGAAGAAGAACATTCTTTTCGTCATTTGGGCCATGACTGATGAGACTAGGGCTCTATTCCACAGAGCTGACAGGAGCATAGTATAACATTAGAGGTGGGGGGCAAATCTGCAAAATTCCTGGTTAACAAAGGCATGGCTCACTCTGTCCTAACAGCTGCTCAGAGCCCTCACATCTCAATGGGTGGCCATCTAACGGGCAAGTAGATGGACTACTTTTCTCCTGGATGACCTGTTGGACAACAGATTTAGTAAAGGTACTAGGACTCACTAATTATTAGTGATGCCACACTCCCTTGTTCACCAATTTGGGAAGGACTTATTACAAAAACTACTTGGAAACCATATCCTTAAACCATAAGGAGGCCAACCCATATTCTTATGACCTTCCAATTGAGGGAGGAATACCCTCTCCATGCATGTCCTTTACCTGAAAATGATGATCAACTTTCAGAATACCCAGAATTCGCAACAACTATGCCCTGGAGTCTGGGCTGAGAATAGCTCACCAATACTACCCATCCACCTAGCACCAGTTGTCATTGAGTTACTAAGTACTGCTGCCCTGGTATGCACCAGATAGTATCCTATGATCCAGGAACCCAAGCATGGGATTGCTAAACATGTCAATATATATTATGAGAAGCAGGAACAAAATCTTCTCCTGCTCACCTATAACACCATCCAGCTCTCATCACAAAGCCAGCATTCAAGACTACCAACTCATGTAGAATCTCAGAGAGATCAACAAAAGACCCTCCACCCCATGATTCCTAACCTCTACACATTCCTGAGTCTCTTGCTACCAGGGAGCAAAGCACATATGATTCTGGATATAAAAGATGCCTTCTTTTGCCTTCTATTGGCTCCTATAAACTAAACTATTTTGTGTTGAATTGAGTGATGCTGAGGGAAGATTTATGGGCCAACAGAGGTGGACTAGGCTGTCATAAGGGTTCAAAAAATTCTCTGTTTTCTTTAATGAGATCTTAAATGCTGACTTCTTGACTTTTTAGCAGAACTATCTGGACAACACTCTGTTACAGTATATAGATGACCTCATCATAGATTCAGAAACAGAAAAGAAGTATAAAAAGGACACTGAGGGCATGCTAGAGACACTACCTGCCCTAAGGTACCAGGTCTAAAACAAGAAGGCCAACTATGTGTACTCCATGTCATCTGCTTACGGTACAACTTAAAAGTGTCAAAATAACCCAGCCCTGCTCTAAATCTCAATAATCCCAAGGATTCTGCTCCTAAAACAAAGCAAGTAGTGTGGAACTTTCTGGAGGTTTTTGTGTATTGTGGCTTATGGAAACCCAGGTAGTCAGAGATACCTATGTTTTGTATATCAGTACCACTGGCAGCAAGCCACAGCGACGTTCTGATTCTGAACAAGGAAATTTTGAGGCCTTAAAGAATGCCCTATCTTTACACCAGCCCTCGTCCTCCACATTTCTATAATTTCTTATATCGATATGTGTCTGAGGCCTGGGGTATAGAAAGGGGTTCTTTCAAAGACACAGGGACTCTGGAAGAGACCAAAGGCCTATATAACAAAAAGACTCTGGTTTCTGTTGATTGGCCATATACAAGTACTACATCTTCATCAGTCCTATCCCTCCCTCCCTCTTGAAATCCTATTTTTGTCCTCATTTCTAACTACATTCTTTATCTTTTCTTCTATAATTATAATTGTTATGTATATACATATACCTATAACAAATATATATTTAGGAGCTATTATATATTTCTCACACATATATACATGTGTTTATAAATATGTATGTATATGTGTGCATATGTATGTATTTATTTATGTTTTACTGAGTTAGTTTGTTTAGCAACTTACCATTGCTCATGGATACTGTGCCCAGTACTGATCACTTGAGACTGGCAACCTGTGTCAGAGCTCTTTCTAGAGGAAGCTGATTCTCCATCACTCAGCAGCCTTTGACCACTTGTAATGCTTCATCATGTAGGGATAGGACTTTGTGAGCTAGATGTCTTACTCTCATTGGCATGTCAACTAACGCTGTTTGATCTTACTCTGTTAGGGCTACCATATTGCTTGGGATGCAGAGTGCATTTTTCTTGTTATGTCCAGAGGACACACTCTAGGAGATGAAATCCTAGCTCTCCATCTTTTAACAGAATTCTGCCTTCTGCCCAATATTTCCGGTGGTGGATTGAATGAAAGTGCCCCATACACCGATATGTTTAAATGATTGGTTCCTAGTTAGTAAAACTATTTGGAAAGGAGGTTTGTCCTTGTAGGAGGTTATGTGGCCTTCATGGAGGTTATGTATCTCTAGCAGTAGGCTTTGAGTCTTCATAAGCCCACACTAGGTCCATTCTCTCTGCATATAAGTTACTAATCAGATGTGGCTTCTCAGCCAGTGCTCTAGGTCATGCCTGCCTGCCTCTATTTTCCCCGACTAATCCTCTTAAAGTATAAACAAGGTTTCAGTTAAATGATTTTATTTTATAAGGTTTGCCGTGGTCATATTTTCTCTTCAGAGCAATAGAACAGAAAAGAAGACATTTCCTAAGCATTAATATGTGGGGGTTACATCCACAAAATGTATTTTTTTGCCTTGTGACCAGTTATGTATCTACGTCTGTTGCTTAAAGAAACTGCTTTGGTGGTGATGTGAGTTAAATTTATTTGTGGGTATGAGAATGATATTTAGAGTTGAAGGATTTGAAAATATGATCAAAGTATATTACACAAAAGTTTTCAAATAAATAATAAGGTTTTAGAATGTAGTTAGCAGCCAGGCAGTGGTGGTGCATGCTTTTTATCTCAGCACTTAGGAAGCAGAGACAGGTAGATCTCTGTGAGTTTGAGACCACCATGTCTTCAGAGAAAGTTTCAGGACAGCTAGGACTACACAGAGAAATACTCTGTCAAACAACAACAACACATAGACAGAAAGACAAATAGAATGAAGTTAAAAATTGTATTCCTCTTTGGACAATGCAGCCACTTTTGACAAGAACTGATAGACTAAGATCAGAAAGGAGAGGAGAACCTCCCCTATCAGCGGACTTGGGGAGGGGGCCTGCATGCAGAAACGGGAGTGAGGGTGGGATCGGGAGGGGAGGAGGGAGGGGCTTATGGGGGGATACAAAATGAATAAAGTGTAATTAATAAAATTTTTAAAAAAATTGTATTCCTTTAGGGAAATGGAAGAGGTCTTCCTCTAGGGTCTAATGACTCCTTCTGCCGTGAGTAGTTAGCTAGAATCTTCGGAATTTCAAAACATCATTCCATGTAGTACTCAGAATGCTAATCATAAATTTGTTTTATTGTTCAGTCACGTTATTTCCTTAGAAGATGTTCTTCATTGTGTGTACTAACACATACTTTCCCCCCAAATCTTGCTCTGTTCTGAATTAATTTCTCAAAAGGAAAACTGTTCCAAACTGCATCAGGCTTAGTGAATTGTATCAGCAGCTGCAGAACAAAGGGCTCTCGTTATCAGTCTAGTTGCATAGAAATCCTGCTGCAAAAAGTGCCTGCTTTTCAGCTGCACCCAGTACCTAGAATGATACCAGTCACAATCCTATTGCTATATATGAAGGAGACAATGCCTTTCACTGTTACTGTCTTGGTTACATCTTATTCTTGAAGGGAGTCTATGAATAGACTAGAATTTTCTTGCCAAGTAAACCCTAAACCAATTAGTGCTTTACCCTCTGATTCTGAATCCAGCAATAAAATGAAGGCTGAAAACAGCTGAATTGCAACAGAATGCTTATAAACCATCAGAGTTATACATAGAAATTCCAGAGGGGAACAGAAAGAACCGTGTGGAAAGGAAAGGCAGTAGCTAGCAATGGATTGAAAATGCCAGGTCTGTGGTTTACTGCTAAAATTATCTATTTCCATCAATTACATTCTAAAAAAAAATCAATGGCTAGAACAATCAAGAATGCATTCAGACAACTCTCTAGCTCAGTTTCAACAACATCTCAGTCTGCAGACTTCTCTAACTCCCTTCATGTGCAATCCTGATGAGACCGTAAGACAGAGCAGCTCAAACAAGATGAAGGCTCAGGCATACATTAGAGCTATGGTTTCACTTCGTGCTTTTTATCTGTCTGCCCACAGCCTGATTTCTTTAAGTTTTTCTAACTGTTTTCAGTCGTTGGGCCTCAAGGTGTGGGCTAATTTACATAAGGGTCTGGAGAAAAAACACGTCATAAAATTTCCATGTATAAATGGAAAGACTTCTATGAAATGCACTAGCTAAACTTGGTGATAAATTCCTTTTTAGCAGCCATCTGCTTCAGTTCTGTGAAATGCAATGTGGGTCCATGACAAAAAGAAATGAAGTACCAAAGGGGATGTATTTTTTTTAATTGGAAAATATAAAAAGTTGGTGGATTTTGTGAAGTATCCTGTAAAAGATCTCTCAATATTTAAAGGAGCTATTTTGTTTGCATTGAAATACATGCTGGGTGAGTGTATGAGTATGTGGGAAAGTGTTCATCGATGCCATATCTAATGTGACGTTAATGAATAGTTACTTCCATAATTAGAATTGGAAAGGCTAATTTAGTTCACATTATCTTCCCACTTAAAGCAATTAGTGAATATCATACTAAAGATGTTTGAGAACAATTGCAAAGCTTCATAAAGCTTCGCAAAGAATCATAACTCATTTTTGTACTTCCAGCATTTGACAGTTTTAAGTAGATTGAAAGATGTTTACCCTGATTTGAACGTCACATAATGCATACATGCACCGAAACATCTTATCGTAACCTAGAAAGTGTATAATTTTGTTTATAAATTTTAAAATGAGTTAAAATGCCTAATTGTTCAAGTCTAACCACACCAGTAACAATTATTACACTCTCTTGCTGCTTTCTGGAAGAAGTCATCTCCCTATTCTAAGCAATAGAATATGCATAGGCAATCTGAAACTGTTCGAACAGCTTACATATTCCACACTACCAAATAATAAGTTAGAATAAAATACATTCTAAGATACCAGAAAAATCATTTTAGCTGACTGGAGACATGCATTTATTTCTTTTGTGACTTACTTTACTTATTTCTGTTCAACTGTTTATGAGAATAAACTACACATGAGCCAAAATGTTTAATTTTTGACCAAACTTTTCCCTAAACAAAATCATGCATAAATGGCTCGGTTATGTATCATGTATGTGAGGGAAATTATCCTATGAGATACACTGTAATTGTTAATAATTTTTCAGTATCATCTTAAAATAAATAAAAGTTAAGAGCTTGTATGTATTAATGCATGTTATATTGTTCTGTCGGTTTTTCTCTTTGTTCCTTTGGAACCATGAATTCCTTCCATTATGATACTATAGGTTTCAGTGCAATCATCATTTTCACATACCTTAGGCATGAAATATTGTCACAAATTCAGCTGGCTTTAACTAGTAAATATACTTTTAACTAATTTACTCCAACCGCCTTATCTTGCCATTGCTATCAGCAAATACTTCTTTGACCAAAATTAATTAGGTTACTATGAGCCTTTTCCCTAATTAAGCTTTGGCTTGCCTTAAGTTAAACAACGACTATTTTATTCAGAAATTCCACAAGAACAATAGAACCAAAAATCTGGGCCCGTGGGTCTTTTCTGAGACTGATACTCCAGCCAAGGACCATGCATGGAGATAACCTAGAACACCTGCACAGATGTAGCCCATTGCAGCTCATGGTCAAGTGGGTTTCCTTCCTAGTAAGGGGAACAGGGCCTGTATCTGACATGAACTCAGGGGCTGGCTCTTTGATCAGTTCCTCCTGAGGGTGGGGCAGCTTTACCAGGCCACAGAGAAAGAAAATACAGCCAGATCTGATGAGACCTGATAGGCTAGGGTCAGATGGAAGAGGAAGAGGACCTCCTTAAACAGTGGACTAAGGGAGGGTCATGGGAGGAGAAGAGGAAGGGAGAGCAGAATTGGGAGAGAATGAGGGAAGGGGGCTACAGCTGGGATATGAAGTGAATAAAATGTAAGAAATAAAATTTCAAAATTAAAATTAAGAAAAATTAATGAGCTTTAGACAAAAAGAAAATGCACTTACATTTTAGAGCACCATGCTACATACAACAAATTTATACAGTTTTATTTGTAAAATAAATAAATGTTAATGGGCCATGTCCATGGCATCAAACAATATATTGGAAAGAGTGCAAACTAGGAGAACAGAAACTATCCATTTCATTTGGATAGACTGCAGTTGACAAATGTTACATGTTTATTTCTTTTTTCTGTCTTACTCACTTTGCTTATTTCTATTCTACTCTTTATAATAGTAAACTAACACTATCCAAGAAAACAGCTCTGAATAATATTTGACCACATTATCACCTCATGAGAAATTTGTCATTCAAGAGCTTCCCAAAGCAGAAATGTTCCATTGACCACTTTGCTCTTGGATATTTTGATTGCTGCACTGCTGTCTTAGTCCTTCTGAGTTTCATTACTTCCATTAAGAGAAGGAAGTATCCTGTGATGAACTCTTGTTTGCCATGACAACTGCCATGGAGTTCAACAAGATCCCTGCATGATTTCTCTTATAGTATTTGTCTAGGTAGAATATTCTCTGGATCTTACTGTGAAACATGCTGAGAGTGGAGTTGAGTGATTTAGTGATAATCATTCCCAAAATTATATCCTGACTACTCAGAATCTTTTGAGAGCATGCCTGTACATATCTTAAAATTCACTCTCCTTAAACTATAGGGTTACAGATGGCATATGTATCTATTAATTAATTTTAGACTTTATTCGTTGCTGCTTCTACTCACTCAAACTATTTTTTATTTATTAATTTTTATTTTTTATATTAATCCCAAGTTATTTACTTTGTAACTGAGCCAGAGCCCCCTCCCTCATTCCCTCTCAATCCCACCCTCTTTCCCTCATCTCCTCCCTGCTAAAGGCTAAAGGCTAGGATCACAACCATTCAAACTATTTTGTTAAGTCCAAAACCCAGGTAGGAATAATAGTGTTTGAGTTCTTTCTGATTTTTTAACTTTTGTCTAAAATTATGTTCCATCTTCATTTTGTGTAGTATGTCTACTAGGTGATAAGGCTTCTCAATATATATATACATGTATGTATTTAAATCATTTCAATAAAATCTGAAGTTAGGAATATACAATCACAATTAGGCATTTATTATGAAGATTTTATTTTTTTCTCCTTTAAGCTGTTTTTTATTTCAATTGAAATTTTCATTAACTTATTTTTATTTGTTATTTACTAATTGATTGATTTTTGAGAGTGGATAATCCAAGACCAGCCTCAAACTCCCTGTGTAGCCAAGAATTACTGGTAACTTCTGATTCTCCTCCCTTCACCTTCTGAGTACTAGGGTATAAAGTAAGTGTAGGCTTAGTTTTTTAATTTATTTACTTTTTGTTCATTTTACATCTGGGTTGTAGCCCCATACCTCCTCTTCTCCCAGTAACACCCTTCTTCTGTCCTGCCTACCTCCTAGCCTCTTTCTAGAAAAGGGAGCTCCCTTCCCCATGGAGCCCGGCTCTTCAAGTTGTATCAGGACTGAACATGTCCTCTTCCCCTGTGGCCTGGCAAATTGTTCCCACAAAGAGAAGTGATCACAAAGCTGACAAGTGAGTCCATGTCTGATACAGTTCCCACTTTCTTTACTAGAGGACCCACATGAAGCCTAAGCTTTCCATCTGCTACATCTTTGTAGGGGGCTTAGGTTCACTTTATGCATGGTACTTGGTAGATGCTTCAGTCTCAGCATGTCATTTGGACCCAGGTTAGTTGACCCTGTTGATCTTCCCATGGAGCTCCAGTCATGTCCAAGTCTTTTTCTCTTTCCTCCAACTTTTCCACAAGACTCCTAAAGCACAGCCCAATGTTCGGCTGTGTGTCTCAGCATCTGTTTTGAGACACTGCTGGATAGAGCCTCTCAGAGGACAACTCTGACATGCTCCTGTCTGCAAGCTTAGTACAGTATCTTTCATAGTGTCATTGAGTAGATATATATGTAGCTTTCTGGGTCTAGGTTACTTTGCTCAGGATGATCTTTTCTAGTTCCAACCATTTGGTTGTAAAATTTAATGATTTTGTGGTTTTGAATAGCTGAGAAATATTTAATTGTGTAAATGCACAGACTTTTCTTTTTTTTTTTATCCATTCTTCAGTTGAGGGTCATCTAGGTTGTTCCAGATTCTGGCTATTGTGAATAAAGCTGTTATGAACATAGTTGAGCAAGTGTCCTTGTTGTATGGTAGAGTATCTTTTGGGTATATATACTCAGGAGTAGTATAGCTGCATCTTGAGGTAAAGCTTTTCCCAATTTTCTAAGAAAATATCAGATTGATTTCCAAAGTGGTTGTTCAAGTTTGAATTCTCACCAGCAATGGAGGAGGATTCCCTTTCTGACTACCCATGACAGCATGTGCTGTCACTTAGATTTTGATCTTAACCATTCTGCCTGGTGTGAGAATGCATCTCGGGGTCATTTAAATTTGCATTTCCCTGATGGCTAAGAAAGTTGAACGTTTCTTTAAGTGCTTCTCGGAAATTCGAGATTCCTCTCTTGAGAATTTTCTATTTACTTCTATACCTCATTTTTTAATTGGGTTACTTTGTTTATTGGTGTTTGATTTCTTGAGTTCATTATACATTTTGAATATTATCCCTTTGTCAGATGTAGATTTGATGAAGATATTTTCCCAATCTGTAGACTGTCATTTTATTTTATTGACAGTGTCCTCTGCTTTACAAAAGCTTTTCAGTTTCAAGAGGTCATATTTATTGGTTTTTTATCTTATAGCCTGAAAGAAGTGCCATGCTTGTGGGTCAGTAGGATTAGCATAGTAAAAATGGCCATCTTATCAAAACCAATCTACAGATTCAATGCAATCTCCATCAAAAGTCCAACAAAGTTCTTTACAGAGCTTGTAAGAATAATTCTCAACTTCAAAAAAAAAAAAACAACAACAAAAAAAAAAAAAAACACAGAATAGCTAAAACAATCCTATACCAAAAAAAGAGCTTCTAATGCTATCTACATCCTTAACTTCAAGCTATAATAAATATCAATTATAATAAAAACTGCCATAGAAACTGGTTGATCAATAGAATTAAATAAAAGATCCAGAAATGACACTCACACACCTACAGACACTGGACTTTTTACAAAAGAGCAAAAACCATACTATGGAAAAATGACAGCATTTTCAACAAATGGTGCTGGTCCAACTTTACGCCTAGAGGTAGAAAAATACAAATAGAACCATATTTATCTCCCTGGACAAAACTCAAATCCAAGTTGACCAAAGACCTCAATATAACACCAGATACACTAAATGTACTAGAAGAGAATGTAGGGAAGAGCCTCTAACTTATTGACACAGGAGATAATTTCCTGCAAAGAACACAGTGTTCTTTTTTATGATAGTTTAGATTATAAATTGGATGGTGGATTATAAAGGTTTAATTATCTATGCTTCATTTCATAAAATATGTTAATGTATAGAAGAATGACAACATGAAAAGGAGGAAATTTTTTTGTTGTTCACAATTTTATTTTATTTTTTTAATTTTTTATTAATTACACTTTATTCATTTTGTATCCCCCATAAGCCCCTCCCTCCTCCCCTCCCGATCCCACCCTGGGGAGTGGCATGCATGCAGAAAGGGAAATATTTTTATATAGTTTCTCCGAGGCACTTTTCTGAAATATCTTTGGGAAGGTTAAAAAAATGTTATACAAATGATGTAAGAATCACTAAAACTAGTTTATATGATTAACCCAGAGCTTCATGCATCATACACACTACAGGCTTAGATTTTTATTTTTGAAACTGACGTAAAATTTATTTTAGAAAGCCATGTGTTTTTTTTTTCATTTTTTTACTTATTAAAATTTATTTGCTTTGTATCCCAGCTTTAGCTCCCTCTCTTGTCCCCTCTTAGTCCCACCCTCCCTCCTTCTTCTTCTCCCATGTCCCTTCTCCAGTCCACTGATGGGGAAAGTCTCCCTCCATTTCCATCTGACCCTATCAGAGCTCATCAGGACTGGCTTTTTTGTCTTTCTCTGTGGCCTGGTAAGGCTGCTCACTCCTCAGCAGGGGGGTTGATCAAAGACCCAGCCACTGAGCTCATGTCAGAGACAGGCCCTGCTCTCCTTACTAGGGAACCCACTTGGACACTGAATTGTCATGGGTAACATCTGTACAGGGTTTCTAGGTTATCTCCATGCATGAGGTCTTGGATGGAGTATCAGTCTCAACAAAGACAGCTGGGACCATATATTTTGGTTCTGTTGGTTTCCTTGTAGAGCTCCTGACCCCTCCAGGTCTTTCTATCTTTCAATAATCCAATTAAAATATGGGGTACAGAGTTAAACAGAATTTTCAATATCAAATGGCGAGAAACACTTAAAGAAAGGCCCAATGTCTTAGTCATCAGGAAAATGCAAATCAAAACAACCCTGAGATTTCACCTTATACCCATCAGAATGGGTTAGATCAAAAACTGAAGTGACAACACATGCTGGAGAAGTTGAAGAGAAAGGGGATCCCTCCCCCATTGCTGTTGGGAATGTAAACTTGTATAATCACTATGGAAATCAATCTGGCACTTTCTCAGACAATTAGTGCTACCCTAAGATCCAGCTATACCACTCACATGCATCTATCCAAATATGCTCAAATATACAGCAAGGACATTTGCTCAACCATTTTCCTAGCAGCTTTATTTGTAATAGGCAAAATCTGGAAACAACCCTCAACTATGGAATGGATACAGAAATTGTGGTACATTTACACAATGAAATACTACTCAGCAACTAAAAACAAGGAAATCATTAAATTTGCAGGCAAATCATAGGAACTAGAAAAGATCATCCTGAATAAGGCTTAGATTTTTAAAACACACGCTTTATTTAATGTTCTTAAGTGTCCTTACCTCCCTTCCAACCCTTAATTTTAGGTAGGAGATTAGTAGGGAAAGGGGCTGAAAAATTCTTTTTCTACTTTCTGCTGGTAAGGTCAATGGGTTCTTTGGGAATTACCAAACTCAGTCATCAGGATATCATCAGTCTAGCAAAGCTGCAGCAAAATCACATGTCAACAGAGGCAGAAGGATTTAGTAAAAGTGGCTAGTTTCTGCCCAAATTGCACAGAAACAGTGAAACTGCCAAAACAGCAGGAGCAGTTCTCTGAAGCATTTCTCTCTGCAAAGACCATCAAATGATGTGAACCATTGCACTGCAAAAGCATAGAGATGCAGAAAGTGCTGTCTTGCTATCTGTAGACTTCTATTTAACCCTTCTCAAAGCACACATGACTTCTAGGTTCATCTTTGTCTGGCTTTTTTATTTATTTTAAGCTTTTATCTTCATAGCATATATTTGTTTTAAAGTATGGTATTTCAATTTTTATAATACCCTAAATACTTGTGATTTTAACTTAAGAGTAGAATACCCTAGTATATAAGCTTCTGGGAACACACTTGAGGGATTATTCAAATAGATTATACTAGAGCTTGAGGGATGGCTCTGCAGTTTACAGCATGATCTGCTCTTGCAGAGGCCCTAAAATCTTTTTTTTTTTAGAAGCCATGCCAGGTATCCCAGAATAACCCGTAAATCTACATCCAAAGGATCCAACATTCTTATCATGCTTCTGCATCAGCATATACCCATACAGCATACAGCATATATCAATATACCCATACCCCATACAGAAAAATACATATGTTTGCATAATTAGACATTCAAATTTTAAAATCTTAAATTACGTTGTTCAATGGTCATGCCCACAGGAAACTGTATCAATTAGCATGAGGTAGAAAGGTTTACCATAACAGAGGGTAGCTCCCTTACTTGTGGTGCTGAAAAATATACACACAGATGAAGAATTTTTAAAAAAATTCATTCTGTAACTAGTTGACAATGCTACTCCCAGACACAGTAGGCTTTAAGTAAAAGCCAAGGTCTAAAACTTGATTACCTCTTTTTGTGGTAACAGTCAGTGGAATTCCATCAACCTTCATAGTTTATGAGCTACTGATATTTCTCTTTATGTTAAGACATTATTTCCAAAGACAACACATTCTTGAGTTATATAACATGGAAAAAATAAGCTGGTACTGATATATAAGCTGCATTCTTAGTAGCCTAATGTTAGAATCTGTTATCTGTGTATGCTACCAAGAGTGAAAGTAATCATCAGTATAAGGCAGAGGTTTTCCAGCCTGGCCTGCAGTGATAATTAGGTGTACTTGTGCAATAGTGGTATGAATGTGATGGAGCTACCAAATAATTTCTGATTAGATTTACAGCCCACTCAACAATATAGAACTCATGTCTAATATGGGTAATGAGATCAAGACCTGAAGGGTATATAAATCTTAGGTTCTTATGAGAGAACCTACTAATGTCCATCATCTAAACAAATTCCTAACCATTAAACAAATTCCTAAAGATTTCCCTTATAAGTGTATATTAATACATCTCTCAGACCTCATCAAAGAATCTTTCCTTTGAACTAGCTATTAAAAGACAAAACTACAAATGGTCAATATACAGAGAATAAGAGACTGTGCAGTGCTCAGCCTTAAACAGGGAATCGGTATCATACCCCATGCTCCCAAGACTCAAGAATTGTAATAGCTACTTTTTGCATCACTGTAACAAGACACCATGCCCAAGGCAATTCGTAAAGGAAGGCATATAACTGGAGGATTATAGTTCCATATGATCAGAATCCATGAAAATCATGGTGGCATCAGGAAGGCAAGCATGGCCCTGGCACAATATCTATGAGCTTACATTCTGACCACAAACAGTAAGCAGAGAGAGCAAACTGGGAATGCTGAGGGCCGCTGAAACTTTAAAACCTGCTCCCAGTGGCATACTTTTACCAAGGCCAGACCCTGTAATCCTTTTCATGCAGTTCACCAATAGGGGAGTAAGTTTTCAAATACTTGAGCCTTTGAGGGCCATATTCAAACCACCTCAGGTGTTACCACAGTAATGAAAGTGCCAAAAGATCTTAAGAGACAGAGAAAAAGAACTGTTTTACAACAAAAAATACTGGTTTTGGAGCTAAGCAGGGCTGATGAAAATATCAACCCACAGCAGTTGTAACAAAATTCACAAGATCTGTGCAAGATAGGGATAAACTGAATTCCAGCATGAAAGTGATCAAGACGTTCCACCTAAAACAGGATGGACAACAGAAGCTGTAGAAAAGAGGAAACAGGACAGGCGCCTACCACAGATATCCAGCAAGGGGTCAAAGCAGAGACAGTCTCTGCTTTGAGTCAAACTGTGAGCAGAGCCCATGGAATCTTGTGGAAGAAGGGGGAGATAGAATGACCTGTGGGAGGTGGAGGGGAACAGAAGCCCTGCAAGGAGACCAACAAAGCCAAAAAATCTGGGCCGAGGGGGGACTGCAGAGACTAATGCATCAACCGAAGACCATATATCGAAAGGACTACTCTCCCTCTCCCTGCTCAGATGCAGCCCAAAGACAGTGTAGTCTCCATGTGAGTCCTCCAGTAAAGGGAGAAGAGACAGTCTCTGACATGAACTCAGTTGCCTGCTCCTTCATCACTTCTCTCTGCTGGTGCTACCCAAACAGCCCACAGAGAAAGAGGATCCAGGCAGTCATGATGGGACCTGATAGGCTAGAATCAGACAGGAGGGGAGAAAGACCTCCCCTATCAGTTGAACTAGGGGAGAAAGAGGGATGGATAGTGGGGCTGAGAGGAGAAAAAGGAATGGGTTATAACAGGTATACAAAGTGAATAAATTGTATAAAATGATAATAATAATAATAATAATAATAATAATAATAATAATAATAAATTTTTAAAATACCCTATCAATAGCTGAGGAGTTACTGAAATTGGTAGCCCTTTGGAGAGGGAGAACAGATTTTCTTCAGAATGTATCCTCTGAGAAGCTTCCCATGCTCTAGTAGATGGCCCTGCATCCAAGCACATACTGGTGGCATTAAATGGAATTTGTAGGTTTAAAAGAGAGAAGAAGAACATATGAAATGGAATATAATAGTGAGAGTGGAGATAGGACTTGGTCAAAATATATAATTATATATTCTCAATCAATAAAGAAAAGAAAAAAATGAAAGGAAGCTGGCTGAGTGTGAGTAAGTCTGTTATGTAATGTGACCGGTTGCTTCAAGTTTCTGCCTCTCCTTCTCACTTAAAGTGCTTTTGTCAGTTTTGTGTCATAGAAATTGGAAAGTACATTTTCATGAAAGTGATAGAGTAATTTGTTTAGCCTCATCATATTCTATGGTTTTTGATGATATTAATATGGGTGCAATTCCAACTTTTATACATGGAATATGATATTTAAGACACAGAACAATCTCATATGCGAGTTTTATCCTTTTTTTTGTTTGTTTGTTTAAAAGTGAAATTACCTGAGTCTTAGTGGGTATCTGTATTAAACTTCATTTAAAGTGTTTGGGAACAGTATTCACCAAATTCACACTGCCACAGGACTTGAATCAGTTGTCATCGATTTATACAATGATATGCCTTTAGCCTTACATTGACTTCCACTGATAGGGAACAAAATCAATAAGGTTACATCATATAAGCTCACTAAAAGGTTTTCCCCTTTGAGATGCTTCTTCGTGGTTTTTGATATTTTTTCCTTCATTTTACTCAGCTAATATATGAATTTCAAATATATATGTATTTGAAATATATATTTCATATATATATACATATTCTCTCTGTGTTGCCCTGGCTCTCCTGAAACTTGCTTTGTAGACCAGACTGGTCTCAAATTCACAAGAGATTCCTCCATGTCTCTGCCTCTCATTTCTTTTATATTTTTTGTAGATATATCTTCTGGCATAAGTTCATGGCTTAAGCTTTCAATTCCTATGAGGCTCTACAATAGTTAAATTTAATGTTTAGTATATTGTTCTACTTTGAATTCTGCAGCCATAATAAAACATTCTGAGCCAAAGGAAGGCAGTGGAGGAGAGGGTGCATTTCAGTTTACAACTACAGCCCATCCATGAGGGAAATCAGGGAATGATCTCAAGTAGAAATCTGAAGCAGAAACCATGGAGAAACACTGCAAAGTTCAGGGTCAGCTTTCTTTCTTTCTTTTTTTTTTTTTTTTTTTTTGGGGGGGGAGATATTTGTATATATATATATATATATATATATATATATATATATATATATAAATTTTATTTTTTTCTTATCAGTTATATTTTATTAACTCTGTATCCCAGCCGTGTCCCGATCCCTCATTCCCTCCCAGTCCCTCCCTCCCTCCTTCAACCAGAGAACTCCTCCAGCTGATAAACACCTTCAGCAAAGTGGCAGGATACAAAATCAACTCAAAAAAACCAGAGCCCTCCTGTATACCAAAGACAAAAGGGCTGAGAAAGAAATTAGGGAAACAACACCCTTCACAATAGCCACTAATAACATGAAGTACCTTGGGGTGACACTAACCAAGCAAGTGAAAGACCTGTTTGAGAAAAACTTCAAGTCTCTGAAGAAAGAAATTGAAGAAGATCTCAGAAGATGGAAAGATCTCCTGTGCTCATGGATTGGTAGGATTAACATTGTGAAAATGGCCATCCTGCCAAAAGCAATCTACAGATTCAATGCTATTCCCATCAAAATACCAACTCAATTCTTTACAGACCTTGAAAAAAAGATTCTCAGCTTCATATGGAGAAACAAAAACCCCAGAATCTCCAAAACAATCCTGTACAACAACAGATCATCTGGAGGTATCTCCATCCCAGATCTCAAGTTGTACTACAGAGCAATAGTAATAAAAACTGCATGGTATTGGCATAAAAACAGAAAGGAGGATGAATGGAACCGCATAGAAGACCCAGAAATAAATCCACACACCTATGAATACTCGATTTTTGACAAAGAAGCCAAAACCATTCAATGGAAAAAAGACAGCATCTTCAACAAATGGTGCTGGTCCAACTGGATGTCCACATGCAGAAAAATGAAAATAGATCTCTATTTATCACCCTGCACAAAACTAAAGTCCAAGTGGATCAAAGACCTCAACATAAAACCAGATACTCTAAATCTGTTAGAAGAAAAAGTGGGGGACAGCCTAGGGTCAGCTTTCTTAGGTAACACAAGTTTCCTGCACAGTAGTGGCGTCACTCACACTGGGATTGGCCCACAACTATCAAGTTAACTATCAGTTTACTATCAAGACAATCCCCCAAAGACAGTTTGTTTTAAGTAATTCCTCAATTGCAGCTTCTAGACTGTGTCAAATTGATAGTTAAAGTTAATTACTACAGTATTCTAGTTTATATCTCTTTTTTATGATTCATGCCTTTGTGGTTATTAAATCCATGTTTATTCCTAAATGATGTAATTATTTTATTTCTCTTTATATTTATATGGCTATTGGCATACATTAATTTACTTTAAGGATAATGATGTATTTTTTTTCTGGAAAATGTTTATTTTTTATTAGTTTGTTCTTTTATATATTATATCCAACTGCAGTTTCCCTCCTTCCCTTTCCCCAGACTCTCCACCCTTTCCCACCCACTTCCTCTCCATTCCTCTTATTTCTAGACCTTTTCTTTTTTAATTTCCATATCAGTATTTAAAAATTAGCTTATGGGGTTGCTTTTAACTATATGGTACAAAGGCTTCAGATTATATCTAAACTTTGTGTTCGTTAAATAGCACAACTATTCAACATAGTATTCCCGAGTTCACATACTAGTTTCCCAGACTAAAGGACTCATTCTACAAGCTAAGAATACCTCTCTTGTAATGTAGCCTACTGAAGAAGAGACATCATCTGGACCTATATGAATGGTCCAGTGAAAATCAGAGCAATGGAACCAGGGTCAATATGATGTACATGTTGTCTGTTGACCTGAGTAATAAAATCTATTCTCTCTCAAATATCAGGTAATTTATATCTTGAAAATGAGGTCAAGTATCAGACATGAAACTCCTGTTATATGGAATCTGATATTATATGAATGAGAAATAAACATCCCTAGTATGAAACTATCAGGTTTTGAGGATTTTTATGTTACCTCTTAAAACTTGGTGAAAGCTGATACAGAGGAACATTAAATACTGGTTTGAGTCTATATGTCCTGTGGAAGTTAATTTTTGGCCGCCTGTAGCAGGTACAATCTCCAGTATAGTGTTAAGGAAGAACTGGGATAATGGAAAACAGTCTGTTTCTTATGACTGTAAGGAACTGTGTCTAAAACCATCTTCATTATTAGTAATATATGCTCATAACTTTGGTTGATAGATCTCAGCAAGCAAAAAGGGTTTTCTATTTTAATTAAGTTTGGTTTTTTATCATGAAAGGGCATTGAGTATACCAGAATTTTTATAAATTTTTGTTAGGGTAATTATTCATGTCTTCTCCTTTAATATGGCATGTATTTTCCAATGTTACATGACCTATGCTTCATGGGACAAAACAAAATATGTCATGGTGTGCTATCATTTTTGAACATCGATTGATTTGTTTTATTAATAATTTCTGTGTATTGCTTCATAAATATTCATGAATATAATTCCCTTGCACATAATTGTTTATTTAGCTTACTTCTTGCAAAATAATTATAGCTTCGCAGACAAGAACCATATCTACTTTATTTTTATATATTTAATACTAAGCAAAGCACCTGACACATATACCATACTAATTAATGTTTCTGAACAGATGTACAATTGAGTAATCATATTGCAACATAGAAACTGGCCTATGGGGAGGTTTTATGTACTTTCAACTTCCAGTGCAACAATTCATACCCATTCTTTCCTGGTATTGACTTCTCCCGTTCTCTATAAAGGACAGTCACAGACAGGATAATTTTGATATTTCATCATCAGCATACTCCTTAAATTCTAACACCAAATGTTATTTTCACACTATCAGCCAGAATCACTCACTGCTTCCTTAAATCTGGGCTATGATAAATGTCTCCTGATTGTCTTCCCTACATCTATCAGATACCTCATTCAGTTATCATACAGAAATCAAAATTATTTCTGCTTGTGTAAGTACTTTCATTGTGTCCATAGATTTTGTAATGACATTTGAAATGTGTATCTTGATTTCTAGGTCATTAAACTTCTTGCCTACTTCTTCTACCTCTTCTAAGATGTGTACTTCCTTTGTCAGCCTCTGAAGGCACACTGACTTCCTTTCATTTTAAACATTCTCAACTATTGTACTGCAGCATTCTACCCTTTGCTCTCTTCCAAAAGACTGATACTTTAAATCTATAATCTTTAGAGTCTTGAATCTAAATTAGAATTCTTTGCTTTTTACTTTAATTATCATAATTATTGATTTTAAATGTTTAATTATTTAGTGACATTTCTATGTTTATATGACAGCATCATAAATAGTGAAGCACAACTATTTTGTCTAACAGGCATAGTCAGTTCAGGTATTAGTGCTTTGAATTCTTAGATCATATTTTAATAAGAAAATAATATAAATTCTATATCACAAAACTGCTAATAGGCTTTGTTCTAGTTATTCTAATTTTAGAGCAGCATAGCAGATAAATCATGATTGTAGGGTTTAGAAATTCACCTACTGTTATTGTTTTGTAAAATTGTCATACTGTTAAAATGCATTCAAAATATTTTTGTTTATGATCATAGATCTTTGCTGGTCTCATTCTTCATCAGAGAAGCTTTCCTGCATCTGTTTGAATGTGGATTCCTGTCTTTCCATGATAGTCTCTTCTTTTTCGTTTATTTCCTCTATATATGCCACTAATTGTGCCTCTACTTGGGCCTACTTTTGTTTGGCTGTATTTGCCTGTATTTCTTTGAGAGCTTTGCTCTTTTCTTCTTTATGTACCTCTAATATCTGGATAAGTCCCGAGATCATATTCCTGTGTTGCTGATGAATTAGCATGTCCATTGATTTTTGGGGTTGCTGGTGAAGCCACAATGTCCTGATTTTTGTAGGATGTGTTCTTATGCTGATCTCTAGCCATTTGCTTATCTATAACCATTGCTGTTTGTTCCTGGAGTCTGTACTTCAGACTGGGTCTGTCTTTCTCTGGTGTCTGCAGTATTATTCAGGAAGATGAGAGAGGTCCACCTGTTTGAGAGTAGAAGTTGGTGTTTCAGCTATAGCTAAGGGAGGAAGGTCACAGGCACAGGTGCACAAGTGCGGATGAGCAAACACGGGCATGTGTGTGGAAGTGTGCCTTGAAGGACAGGGTGCTAGAGCATGTAGGTGCCTGGAACATGGGCTTTTAGTGCAGAAGGGGGTTCAGGTGCTGTACTGTCCACAGGCACCATGCACATGCGCAGGTGCCTTGAGTACCTCAGTGGACTACAGGCCTGTCTTACTGTCCTCCTGGTATTCCAGGAATTGTTTGCCTGAACTCCACTGGTAGACCCACAGAACAGGGGCTTCAATGTTGAGAACTCTGTCTCAAGAATCTCTGTGTTGCCCAAAGTGGGTATTGGGTGAGAGGGATTCATTGTCTGGCTGATAACATAAAGGGACCCTGGATCTGGGGCTCTGCACACACTTGAAAGCACATTCACTGGCTAGCAGGCCTAATTGGAAAGCACAGGGGTTCTCCCTGTTCTCTACACTAAGATTTGGGTCTGCAGGAGAAAATGAGATTGTAGTAGATCTGTCATCTCAGTGGTGTCCACTGTTTGTCCACTGGGTATGGAGCCCCTTACTTGAGATGGCCGCTTCTATAGTCTCAGTCAGGGAGCATGGAGGCTCCTGTTAGGACTAGCTGCCACCCCACAGCTGCCTCTGGGAGGCTCTGGAAAGCCTGTACAGCCTCCCACCCACCTTCAATGGCCTGCTGGGGGACCAATGTGGAACTGGGAGGCCTGCCTCTGCTGTCTCATTTACCAAGCGGGGAGGCCTGTGCTTGGAGCAGCAGGTACTGGGTCTGCCTGCACTGAGGAGGAAGGCCCATGCTTCGGTCAATGGGAAGTACAGGGGCGTTGAATATTCGCCACTCTCAGTCCCTGGAGACATCCATGGGTGACAAGGATCCAAATGGTCTCAGCTCGCAGGGTGTCCCCTCTCACCCAGGACGATGTCGATGTTCTGGCTTCAGCTGCCCCTGCTCACCAATTTCAGAGTTTCGGATCCTGTGCCCCTCAGATATGGTGCACACTAGTTGTGGCCATATTGGAACTCCTGAGAATCGAGTTGAGAAGCTTTCTTTTGTAGTGAATAATGGTAAAGGCAGTGAGTTTCCTCTGCAGCGAGCAGTGATTAATGCAGTGATTTATAACTTATCAAAGTGCCCACTGTAAACAACACAGTGTTTCCCTAAGGATGGGCTATCTCTATTAACCTCCTACCACCAAGGCGTTGGACACTTCTAAAAAGAAGGACCAGTGGAAGAGCTGGTCAGTGGGAAGAAGAACTGTGAAATGCTGATTTTTAGACATGGCATGGTTGTTTGCATGTTTTAGTTCACAGCAGCTACGATTGCTTGTGCATGGCCGAGCCATAAAAGTTTCAGTTAAGATGGGTCTTGAGGGTCCTGAAGAACCATGTCTGTTGAGGGCACTATTGGCATAGAGTGCTGGTGAAGGCTGTCACTCTCCTTTTGAGGATGTGGTCACTGACCCAGGGAATAGCTATATACCCATGAACATAGGTAAAGCACAAATTTAGCTCGCTTTGTTATACAATTTTAAAAAATGGCTCTACATTAAGAGAGAGATGGGTTGGAGTGCTAGAAGGGTTGTGGTAGACGGTTATGATTAACATACACTGGGTAAATCTATGAAATTTTAAAAGAATAAAAATAATATTTACAAAATAATGTTTTGAAAAATTGGAGTATTACAATAATTAGCTCTGTAAGTAACATTCAAAAGTCAAAGGAAGAAATGAGCAGCTGAAAGCTACAATAGCAGACACTGTAATAACTGTGTTCATAGCACAGGTGTTAATAAGGGAGTGTATCCACACAATAGAAATGCACCAGCCGCCTCTCCTATGCACTAAGCTTTATTACCATCCAAGCATACTTAGTAATGACAGAGAGGTGTCAACAGAGGTGTCTTTGAATCAAACACTGTGGATTTGGGTATGAAACCTTGCTTTGAAATGGAATTAGATGACTTTACTTAAAATCAAATTTTTAATCTTAAAAAGGGCCAGCCAAGTTTTAGAAAAGGATGGTTTTGTCATTCAGTTTTCTGTGCCCTGAAAGATAATGCTGTATGTTTAAACTTGAAAATTTAAACTCTTTCATTAAAATCCCCAGTTTCTATTGCAGAATCCTACACACTACGTAAAAATGAGTTAATAATCCAAGAGAAATAAGACTGCATGGCCAAGATGTTTATATGTCACAAAAGAAGGGGGAAATGAGGGTATCAGATTAGGAAAAGAATATGCTAAAGAAAAATTTATTTTTTCCATCTGCTGTGTTCCTGTTGACATCCAGGTTTCCTTACTGATCAAGTTCCCAGAATGTGAATAGCTGAATTGTTTTGGCAGTGCTTTGAATTTCATGCGAAAGGTGTTAGTCAGCTTCCCTTTATTGTAATAAAATGGCTTAGATAATCACATTAATAAAAGAAAAAGAGTTTTGGGCTCATGTATTTCATGGTTACCTAATAGGACCATGGCTTTTCGGACCTTTGATCACTAATATGTTATTACAAATTAGTGGAGGGAGTTTTAAACTTATGACTAAGAGATAAAGAGACAATAAGTGACCAGGATCGCAGTGTCCTCAAGGATATCTTCTTGGCCTCAATTATCAGAAAATTTTACATTTGTTTCTGTCATGCTCGTATTCCCAACTTTTTGACATTGAGATGTGATGTCAAACTGGAGAATGGTACAATTGAATCCAACACACACACACACACACACACACACACACACACACACACACCGAGAAAAAGAGAAAGAAAAGAGTCTAGTTTGGTATTGAAATGTAGTCATAATAATCCTTGGCCACATGCAGCCTGAAGTTCATGAGTTGGACACACATTTTAAATTTTTTTCTGTGTTATTTATTACAATTTATTCACTTTGTATCCCAGCTGTGGCCTTCTCCCTCACCTCTGCCCGCCCCATGCCCTTCCCCTAGTCCACTGATAGGAGAGGACCACTTCCCCTTTTATCTGAGATTAATCTATCAGGTCTCATCAGGACTGGCTGCATTGTCTTCCTCCGTGGCCTCTTAAGGATGCCTTCCCTTCAGGGGGAGGTGATCAAAGAGCCAGCCACTGAGTTCATGCCAGAGACAGCTGCTGCTCCCATACTAGAGAACCCACTTGGAGACTGAGTCACCTATGAATTACATCTGAGCAGGGGTTTTAGGTCCTCTTCATGCATGGTCCTCATCGTGGTTGAAAATCAATTTTTTAACACAAAAGTTCCTACAGACAGGGAAATTACAGTAAACTCAAGCTTCCTCCTACCAAAACTTTTTTATGCAATGTGGTTTAAGCACAATACCTACCCATTTTCCTTGCACAGACTGTCACTTACCTTTATGATTTAAATACCTATCTATGTTAACTAACTCCCTTTTTACATCCCACAGATGTTCAGGATAGGTATGATGGGATATAATAAAATAAATTCTTGCATGATGAAATGCTCCTTTTCCTATTCTTAACTTGAAGAAATTGAGGGCAGTTTATGACTGCAGATCCCGAGCCAACTTTGTCTCTGTCAACTTTAAGGAGTGAAAGCAGGAGACTTTCCAGGAGAGCTACTCTGGAAAGTTTAGTGCTATGCAGAGTACTATGATGGACACCAAAAGGCAACAGTGACTCGGCAAGTTCCACAGAATAACAGGATCGGTGGTACTTGGAGTCCATGATCTGGCATAAGTTCTAAGTCACTACATCAGTCTTAGAGCACCTAATAGAAAGTGTGAAACAAACTACAATGGTCTCTAATTAATTGATTAATTAAGTAACTAATTAATTAATTAACTTTTTGAAGTGCTGAGAAGTCAATACAAGGACTCATACATGCTGTGGAATTGCTTTACCACTGAAACATAGTACCACCACTACTTACAATTTAAAGGCTTAATGAAAGAGAAAACATGGATCCTACATAATTCTGTATGTATATAGCATTAGAGCAAACAGTGTGGCAAGATAACTTAATAACATAATTTGCTAAGGTTTATAGAGAACAATTTAGTCATAAGGTTATATGTTTATTTAAAATTTTAATTGGTTTATGTTTGTGCTCTAATATGCTGATGTCTATAATAAAATCACAGTTAATATATGCTTGCTGATACTACATACATATCATAAATATCCTCATAGATAATGCCAAAAACTTTCTAGAGATAATCTGGGGAGCTTGTCATTGTTCTTGGAAAAATTATTTAAGCAGAGAAAAGCAAAGACTGTACAAGCATCGTAGACCTGTTTTTAAGGTGAAAAGTGTTATTTTAACAGCAACAACAAAAGTAGTAATGTTCTAGTCACAGGGGATCTAAAACGATGTGGGTATTCCGGCAGCTGGGATTAAAGAGAGTACGTCAGTGCCTTAGCTAGACTGGCTCCAGCCAGAGTGCATGTCACCAAATTTGTGATAGAAAAATGATACCGTTACCTAAAGTAAGATTTTTGAAACTCCATTGCAGAGGAGAAGTTGTGAATGTATGGTGAAAGGGTGGCTTCAAGTTCAATAAAGTATGAGACACTCCAATGCTTGAAACAGACAAGATGTTGTGGGCAAATATTATGCTTAATAGTTTATAGAAACCATGTGTCTTGAATCATTTAGGCTGCCATAATAGACATCATAGCTTATAAAGGATAAATATTTCCTTGTTATAATTCTGGTGAATTGTAGCTCAAGAGCAAGGATAATTTAAGATCTGATGGGAACCTACTTTCATAGTCTTAGTTTGCTTTTTTACAAAGGAGATGGATCTTCCACACAAAAATTTTTGTATATAAAGTCCTTCTCAAGAGCTGTGAGTACCCAATATGTAATTCTGTGATCTTTCCATATATTTGTGTATTAATAGGCAAACATCCCATAAAAATAAAACTTTTAAATTTTAAAATTTAAATTTTGTGGTAATTATCACATCAATTAAGATTTAAATCATAAAGTCCATCTCAGTATTGGAGATATACAATAATAGTCAAGAAAAAGAGAAAAAAGAAAAGATTAGAGAACTTCAGTAAATTAAAGTCCTTTTGATTTCAAAATGCAAATTCATCTAGTGTTTCAGTTACTTGTTTCTCTTCTACCTCTTAAAAGCCACTTATAGGTAGAAACAGTTAATCCTGGATTGGAAATAAATCCATTCTGGCAGGGAAAACAAGGTAGCAAGAAAAGGAAGTGGCTGGATAAAGTGCGTCTGCAGTCAGGAGACAAGAGCTATGAATGTTTGTGATCTGCTTATTTCTTTTCTTTCTTTGTCCTGAACCTCACTGTACAGAACAGTGCTACTTAAAACTTTGGAGAGGCTTCTCTATTAACCTAATCTGGATAATCCCTCACAGATATACCACAGAGGTTTACTCCTCCGTAAATCTCATCCAGTTGATGAGATTATAAATCTCATCCAGCTGACAACCTAGAATAAATTTCATAAGAAGTAAGATGATTAAAGACAAGGAATGTGTAGGAGAGGCCTTCCATGGGGCATTTTAAGAAAACTGATTTCATCCAAAGAGGATTGTCAACTCCAGTAAAATTTGGTCATGTAGGTAGGAATGAGATCTCATTCTAACTTTTCAAGAGAACCTAATAATACTAATATTCACGGGGGAAAAAAACAACAGAATTCTAGTGTCGCTGTTTTAAGAATATTACCCAGCTCAGTTAAAACATCTTAGGGATGACATTTTCACCTGTGTGAAAAGTTGATTTCCTTTTTTAAAATGTAGGAAAGCTGAAGCATTTAGAAAAAGAATTCAAAGAAAAGATAAGTAAAACACTTTAAGACCAATGAGAATAGTGTACTGGATATAAAAGAAAAATACCAAATTAGTTTAAAGACTGAACACTGTGTCTATCAGTAATATACATGATTTCCATCTTGTTCTATTATTACAATATTTTTTTTATTAGAAATGTACAGTCCTTATACAGCCGGGGACTATATTTACTCTTAGAAAATCAGAGACACTATCAGAGATTCTCATGTTTTCTGAAAAACATTGCTGTTTTTTTTTTTTTTTTTTCTTTTAAGAAAATCTTGTATTCCAGGTTGGCCTAAAAGTCACAAAGTAGCTCAGTACAGCCTTGATCACCTAATTTTGTAGCCTCTACTTCACTTGTAAGAAGATGTTAGGCATGAGATATTTGGAATTGATCTGTTACTTTCATGGATGCTAAAAACACCCTAATAATTGTAATATAGCTCCACCCCTGAAAACTAATTTTAGTCATGAACAAGTATATTTTATTCCATAATATACACATGCTTAAAATAATTGTTTTAAGTATTTACAAAATTTAATGATAAATGGTAAGTTCTCTCATAAACCATCAAAGACCTGAAGCAGCACTGTAAAAGTTGAAGCTGTCTGAAAGATCATTATATTTCTGCACATTATAAATATAACTTTCATAGTAACTTTTGATTTATTTTACATACATTACTTCCTTTGTTCCTCAAATAATTGTTTTGTAGACACAATTATGAATAAAATAAATTATATGTAAATGAGTTACTAAAAAGCACACTGATTCAAAATCACTGTGTCTGTCAATTCTTTGTCTTCTGAATACTCACTGAAGATTTGAAACCTTACACATGGTTTCATGATAATGGGAAATAAGCTCTTTGGAATGTAATACCCAACATACTATTTAAATGAAAACAACAATTGCCTTTCAGATATACATAATTTATAAATAATAAATCAATTCATTAATAAATTATGCCATATAACAGGAATTTAGCTTTTTAGAGACATGTTCCATGCAAAAACATTTCCTGGGGTCAATAGAGCATATGATGTCTGTGACAGACTGATATTTTAATGAGACAAATATTATGCTTTGCTTTCTAATCTTTTATATCCATCATGTCACCACTGCAGAAAGAGATTCCTGAGGAAATAAGAGACAATAAAGCATGCAAGGCATTTTAACAAGTCAGTAATTAATGTCACCCCAACAGAGGTTTGAGCCAATCCTGAAATAGAAGTAAGACCTAAGGGATTAGAAGTTTATTTGAATATAATTCAATTTCAAAACAAAGCCCCAGCTCCCACCACCAAAAGAGCCAAATTGACACTAAGTGACCCATCACTAAGTTTCGGTACCAAAATGAACTTGGGGTACTTCATCTTTGTTGTGCTTTTATTCTGATTCTTTTTTCAAATATGAGGGGGGAAATAAAAGTATGTCTCATAGGCAACTTACTTCTATAAGATGATAGCTTCAATTATTCTTCCTCCCTCAAAGAAGAACATATACCTGGGAACAGCCAAGAAGAGCAGTAGACCACATCCTCCATCTACAGGAAGTGAAAGCTTAACGTGGAAAGCAATTATTCTGAAAAACTCAAGGAATAACTTATATCAAATCCATAATAAACAGAAAAAAACAAAACATGATCTTTATAAACAGTCCAATGTTGAGACACAGAGATGTCATCCATCATATTTGAAAAGAATTTTAAAAAGATAACCTAGATCAGACCACTGGCCTTCATGGATTACAAAAGACTCTTTGTACACACAAGAGCTAGCCTTTGTTGAAAATGAGAGGAAGTCCTATTTTCATTGGATGAGGGGAGGGTCATAGGGTGAGAAGTAATACTGAGGGTAGGATTGGGAAGAGACAAAGGAGGAGGCCACAGTGGGATTGCAAAGTGAATAAATTGCAATAAATAATACTTAAAATTTTAAAAAGAAAAATGAGTTTCTGAAGAGAAATAGATGCAAGAGTGACAGATCCAGTCTAGAAAAGCAGCAAAGTCCTTAAACACATGTCATCATTCAGGATTTCTGATTTAATTCTAGGGGCAGGTTAATCATAGCTACAAAACTGAATGTGTTAGGGTTTTTTGTTTTTGTTTTTTGCCTTTTCCAAACAAATAATAAAATAATACACCTCATTTTTTTGTTATTTAAAGTACAGAGTCAACAAATAGCCTTTTTGACTATTCTATTTTTAATTAAATTCTTATTTTTATATTAATTACAGTATATTTACTTTGTATCCCAAGTGTAGCCCTCTTCCTCATTCCCTCCCAATCCCACCCTTCCTCCCTCATCTCCTCCTTACCCCTTTCCAATTCCACTGATAGGGGAGGTCTTCCTCCACTTCCATCTGAACTTAGAGCTTATCAGGTCTCATCAGGACTGTATGCTATGTCTTCCTCTGTGGCCTAGCAAGGCTGTTCCTCCCTGGCGAGGGTTTGGAGGGGGAGATCAAGGAGCCAGCCACTGAGTTCATGTCGGAGACAGTCTCTCTTTCCCTTACTAGGGAACCCACTTGGATACTGAGCTGCCATGGGCTATGTCTGAGCAGAGGTTCTAGATTATATTCATAAATGGTCCTTGGTTGGAGAATCAATCTCAGAAAAGACCCCTGTACCCAGATATATCCAGTCCCTGTGAAGCTCCTGTCCTTTCCAGGTCTTACTAACTCCCCCTTCTTTCATATGATTTACTGCACTCTGATGAAGGTTTGGTTATGAGTCTTAGTATCTGCTTTGATACACTGGTAGGTAGTATTTGACTATTCTTGAAGTATATTATCTTTAAAACTATCATAAAGAG
The DNA here is from genome assembly GCF_907164565.1 of Psammomys obesus. Taxonomy (NCBI): domain Eukaryota; kingdom Metazoa; phylum Chordata; class Mammalia; order Rodentia; family Muridae; genus Psammomys; species Psammomys obesus. The sequence continues at coordinate 19,621,751 of NW_026596166.1, read as the reverse complement.
AATACAGAAAACACGATTGAGGATACACTGGTCCTTTCCCAAATGCAATTCTAATCTTCATTGCAGAGAAATTCTCTTCTATTGCTTACTCTTTAATAAAGCTGATTGGGGATTATCCACTCTCTAAAAAGCTTTCAATATGGGGCAGGGAAGAGACCAGGGAGGGAATGTGTGGTAGGGGAGGGAATGAGGGAGCAGGATACAGCTGGGACACAGAGTTAACAAAATGTAACTAAAAAGAAAAATAAAATTAAAAAAAAAGCTTTCAATATTCTCACTTCTTTGTTTGGACTTTTCTCAAACTGGTGCAGAAAATGGCCAATAGAACACATTGCAAGTTACAGAGCATGGTTTTAAAGTATAAACATTAGTCTTTTGTCCTATTCCTACATAAAATCAATCCATGGCATTAGGACTCTGCAGCAGCAGCACAGAGAGAACTATATGGATTTAAATGGGCCTTCTGCTAACAGCACCATGTGTATTGGCCACTTGGAGTATTGATTTTGCTAGTGTCAGTCTTCAGAAGACTATAGCAACAGTTGGCCTTATACTTCAATCTAGTAAGAGACCCTAAGTCAGGCTTGCCTAGCTTAATCACACTCAGATTTCACAAGACTAGTAATGTAGCATTAGGTTAATTAATAAAAGTTACATGCTATCTTCTGATGTAAATCCGCAGTTAGTTTTAGCTAGATAATATTTTTTTAATTTTATTTTTTTCTTATCAGTAACATTTTATTAACTCTGTATCCCAGCCATGTCCCAATCCCTCATTCCCTCCCAGTCCCTCCCTCCCTCATCTCCACCGTGCCCCTTGCCAAGTCCACTGATAGGGGGAACCTCCTCCCCATTCATCCGATCCTGTTTTATCAGGTATCTTCAGGACTGGCTGCAAAGCTCTCCTCTGTGGCCTAACAGGACTGCTCCTCCCTTGGGGGTGGGGAGGCCAAAGAGCCAGTCATTGAGTTCCTGTTAGAAATAGTCCTTGTTCCCCTCACTATGGGAAACCAATTGGTTACTGAGTTACCACAGGCTACATTTGAGCAGAGGTTCTAGGTTATATTCATACATGGTCCTTGGTTGCATGTCAGTCTCAGAAAAGACCCTGTGCCCAGATATGTTTGGTCCTTGTGGAGCTCCTATTCTTTCCTCATCAGACTAACTCCCCTTCTTTCTTATGATTCCCTGTACTCTGCCAAAGGTTTGGTCATGAGTCTTTGCTTTGAAAACACTGCTAGTTAGAGTTTTTCAAATGCGCTCAGTAGACTCCTGTCAATGTTTAATGTGCATCCCATCTGTCTTTCAAAACGAGGATTGATAATCTTACCCCATGTCCACTCTCTTGATTATCTTTTTTAGGTGTATAGATTTCATTATGTTTATCATATCTTATAGGTCTATATAAGTGAGTATATACCGTGTTTGTCTTTCTCCTTCTGGGATATTTCACTCAGGATGATCTTTTCTAGGTCCCACCATTTGCCAGCAAATTTCATGATTTCCTCCTTTTATTGGCACAAGAGACAACTTCCTGAACAGAACACCAAAAGCACAGGCTCTAAGAGCAACAATCAATAAATGGGACCTCATGAAACTGAAAAGCTTCTGTAAAGCAAAGGACACTGTCATCAAAACAAAACGACTGCCTACAGATTGGGAAAGAATCTTCACTAACCCTTTATCTGACAGAGGACTAATATCGAGTATATACAAAGAACTAAAGAAGCTGAAAAGCAGCAAACAAAGTAATCCAATTAAAAAATGGGGAACAGAGCTAAACAGAGAATTCTCGACAGAGGAATATCGAATGGCAGAGAAACACTTAAAGAAATGCTCATCCTCATTAGCCATCAGGGAAATGCAAATCAAAACGACCCTGAGATATCACCTTACACCCATCAGAATGGCCAAAATGAAAAACTCAAGGGACAACACATGCTGGAGAGGTTGTGGAGAAAGGGGAACTCTCCTCCACTGCTGGTGGGAATGTAAACTGGTTCAACCACTCTGGAAATCTATCTGGTGCTTTCTAAGACAATTAGGAATAGTGCTTCCTCAAGACCCAGCTATATCACTGCTAGGTATATACCCAAAGTTTGCTCAAGTACACAAAAGAGATATTTGCTCAACCATGTTTATAGCAGCTTTATTTGTAATAGCCAGAACCTGGAAACAACCCAGATGTCCATCAACGGAGGAATGGGTACAGAAATTGTGGTATTTTTACACAATGGAATACTACTCAGCTAGATAATATTTAATGAAAGTGTTTAAGACCACTAGCTACTCTTACACAGGACATAAATTTAGCTCCTAAAACTAAGGGCAACTAAAAAGTGTCTTTAACTCCCATTTCACAAGAACAGATGTCCCTTCTGTCATCTGAGAGGAGCACATATACACATACAGGAATAACTGACATACACACACACACAAAAGTAAGAATTAAAAAAAAAAACCAAACCTCATTTATTCAAAATGTACTATAACAAAACACTGATATAAGCGAAAATATAGGTATAAATACAGATGTGAAAATTTATTTCAGCATCAATGCCTATCCTCCTCTTTTCTCACTGCTAGCTTCAGTTGTCAACTTGACACAATATGGAGAGAAAAACCTCAAAAAAGTACTTTCTTACATTAGATTGGCTTTGGGGCATATCTGTAGAATATTTTCTTGTTTGTTAATTTGGTGTAGGGGAGCCCAGACAGCTGTGAATGGTGCTATTATTCCTGGGCAAGTGGCCATAGGTAGCATAAGGAAGACAGTCTAAAAAACAAGTTAGTTATCAGAATTCCCCTGTGTTTCTGCCTGAGTTCCTGCCTTGATTTACCTCAATAATGGACTGTGATGCTTTACAGAGTAGTTTATTTGGACACTGATAATCATAAAAATTTAGTGTGTATTATTTCAATGACCATCTTACCAAAGATTATTCACCTTTAAATTGCTTTTTGTAAGTCCTATAATATTATTGTTTTACTTAATCATTGTGTTCCTTGTATTTTGAAATGATACACTGAACAAATAAAAATATTTTTGTCAAATAAGATTTATCTAGATGAACCAAAGTATTTCATGCAGACTAACATTTAAATGCTGATAATGTGATTATTGGTTATGAAATACTCATTTCCCTAATTGATAGAAGCTGTGAAAATTTCTTGGCTTACATGTCACCCTGTCATAGGGGTTAAATATATCAGAAGAAAACTACTGAATGTGACATATAGTAAAATTATTTTTGACTACTTCCAACTTAAGTTGGTGTCAATGTGATCTAAAAAATTCAATTCTAATTATGTAAAGATTTTTCCAAACAGAAATTGAGGGTAGTCCTAGGTGAAATATATGGTGGACACAAGCAAAAAATAGGCAATTTGCTTATTTGTACAATCAAATTTTCTTGAATAAAATAAAATATGCTATTATTCCTCAAATATTATAAAAATGGCACGGGGGGGGGGCGGGGGAAGTATGTCAAGCTAGGAAAGGAAAAACGTATTTGTTACATACCTACTTCATCCCAACAGAAATTCTCTGCTGGAGGGAGGGCAGCTCATGAAAATGGGAAGGCTTGGAAAAGGTTTTTATACGAATCACAACTCCTTTACCCAATAGGACACAACCAGTAAACAACTACTAGGGAAAGGGAACTCTCCCTAGTGCATGTAGTTCAAGGGAAGCAGCTAGCTTTTGTAAGCAGTCACCTGTTCTTTACTGAAGTAAACTGATGCCTACTAAGTAATTTAAAGGAATAAGTACACTGGCCCTTCTCAAGGCAAAAATGATGAATGTATGTCAGTCGTTTTACACAACACAAGCTTGATTACAAGAAGAATGTGAATGAGGGGCCTACCAAAGGCCTTTCAAAGGCTGTGTCTTGTTTCTTGCTTGTGGTATTGAAATTTCACTTGGAGGGGAGGAGGGATGGGGTGACAATCAAGATGTAAAGTGAATAAAAAATAAATTAATTAATAAAAAGACTTTCACTATATATTTTATTAATAACTGAAGACAGAACAGTTACCCTCTCTAGCTAAAAATCTTACTAATTTTAAGAGGATTGTGGTATAAAATGATAAATGAGTATGCATTTTCCAAGAAAATGATTTTTTAATTTTTTTATGATTTTATAAAGCATCTCCTACCTTTTAATTTCTAATATTAAACAAAAATAATCAATTACATAAGTCCTGTCATCAAGATGGTGTTTTGAAAAAGTGTCAGCTGTGTGTCTTAAAAAAAAGAGAGAAAGAGAGAGAGAGATCAGTTGACATCTGCTATAACTAATTCTTAGGAACATTAAAATAAAAAAAAATAATTTGAAGAATGTAAGGTTGCTCATACTCCCAACTGCATGATTTAGTTAATTGCAACTCATGTTTAACACCACATAAAATCTTAGAAAATTTTGTGTTTTGGTATGTTATTGGCATAGTGAAAGCCAGTCATGTGCGCAGCTGGATGAAAGTATCACTGGGTATTTAGTCAGTATTTTGAGACTTCTGTTGTCTTCAACCAACCATTCACACCTATCCACACTCACGAAGTCTGGAAGTGAAACAAGATTCAAATGTAATAACTTTTTATTGCATTTTCCTCCCTGCCTACTTCCAAGTTGTAATTTCTCAGTGCATTTCAACATGATCTTTCTTAACAAAGAAGCAAAAACCAAAACAAAACAAAACAAAAAAACACTGCTGATTTGAACATCTCCATTAGCACTCCATCAAACAAAAATACAAAATCACTGATTATGTCCTCATATCAGAAGATAACTAATAATTTTTCCTAATTTGTGATTGGTAGCTTAGTGCATTTTTTCCTCAGAGAAAAAAAATAGTATTCATGGTTATCTCCAAATTCTTGATGAAGTGTTATGAGATTAATAGAAATTTCGTAATACAACTAAATAAACATATACTTCATCACAAGCTGTTTTTGTCAACAGAAACTATTAAAAATAAAATAATTTTATAACAAATTTTGTGTTGGATTGACCGATATCACTATTGTTATTTATGTTAGCACAAAATCACAGTTATAATACTTCAATGCTTTGTTGTAAATTCTTTTCTTTCTCTCTCACTCTCATACACACACACACACACACACACACAAACACACACACACACACACACACACACACACACACTATATCTTAGACCACCCTAGTTCACTTAAAATTGTAAGGGTTATTTAAATGATAATCTGTCAGGCAAACAGATTTTACCAAGGATATTGTGTTATTTTAGGCAATGTGTGTTTTTATACATGAATACATGTAGAAATACGGTAGAAAAGAAACTATATTGAGACCAGGTGCCTATTATTACAGGTCTATTATACTGTCTGCGTTTTACCCATTCTACAAAGTCTGTTTCCTCAGTGGAGTCATTGTGAGTTTTCTTGGCACAAAATGGAAGCACCTGATAATGTACTACTTTATCAGAAAGCACCTGCTACTTTATCAAGAATGGGTAGGAAGAAAGAATATAATCTATATAATTGTGTGTGTGTGTGTGTTTGTGTGTGTTGTGACTAATACATACTTAGCAGATGATGAGGAATTTTACCTTGGTTTTTCATAAATTTATTCCTTCATATAGAAAACAGATATCTACTGAACATCCAAACCAAAGAGCACTGTTTATTAAGATATTCAATGAAATGTATGTGGGGCAGAAAGGAGCTTCAGAAAAAATTCAGTGACTGCTATAATGACTTTTAATTAATTTGAGGAAGTGGTGATGGCACATGGAGAAATACTTTTCTCTTCTGCTGAACTTTTTACAAAGCAGTTTCAATGTAGTTTGTCTAAGGAAAGTCCAATTAAGGGGGAAAAAAGAGTTAATGATCAGCCTAATAGGAAGAGACACACAGTGTTACAATACAGTTTAAAAACAAACCAAAGGAGCTAGGAGGAATGTTAAAGTAAACTTTTCTTCTATTGCTTACCACATTTGCTGTATTATTTTTGAGATGAGTTTTCCCATGTAGCCTAGATTGCCTTCAAACTCTTGATCCTGTGGTCCAGATAATCAAATCTTAGAATGAAAATCACATGCCACCCCACCATACCTATGCTCAGTTGTCAACTTTGAAATTTCATGGAAGCAATCAAGTGTAGCTAAATTCGAGGTAGGGAGAGGGAAAAAGAAGAGAGAAAGAGACTGGGAATAAAAAAATGGGTGATATCCTGTTGACATGTGCACAGTTGTGATGCTGCCGTACCATGGACATACTTTCTTCTCGTCGGAAGCATTTCTTAGTAGAGGGATCTCCAGTTATTTAACCTAGAGTTTCCAATTTCAGCATGGCTGGATAGTCTCAGTGAGTGGCTTGCAACTATCCTGGCTCTAACTCTTAAACAGAAAGCATAAAAAAAAAAAAAATAGAGGTCCAGTTCCATCTTGAAGCCAGTATTCTGAAACTCTTGTTAAAACAAACTGTTTCAAAAGGAATCAACACAGAAAAGAAAAAAATAGAATGCAAACTGTGATTGTGATTGTTCTGTGTAGCCAAGTTAACTGAAAGAATGAAGTAAGAGTTTTATTTATTCTTCGTTTCAAATAATGAGAACATTTTTTTTCCTTCTTGTATCCTTTCCCTACTCGAGAATACAAATAAAATGAGGCCTCTAAGGAACATAATTAGATATAATATTCATTTTTCTTAGTACGAATTCGGTAGCCTAGTCTTACGTGAGCCAGATCTCCCTTGGCAACCTAATGACCAAACCCTTGTCCTTAGTTATCCTGTTTCCCAGATATGATTGTCCATAGGCACAACTGACAATTACAAAATCCATCAAAGTTTTATGAGACATATTTTATCTTTTCAGATTAAAAAGTGTATATTTGTGTATGTTTGTGTATGTCACAGCTACATCTTACAGTTGCTTGTGGAAATCAAAATAGAACTCTGGAGCCCTAAAACTGGATTTAGGTATCTGTGAGCTGCTTGATGTAGGTGCTAGTAACTGAATGGAAATATTCTCCAAATTAACAAGTGCTGTTTTATCAGGTATCTTCAGGACTGGCTGCAAAGTCCTCTTCTGCTTGCGGCCTAGCAGGACTGCTCCTTCCTTGGGGGTTGGGGTGATCAAAGAGCCTGCCATTGAGTTCTTGTCCAAAATAGTCCCTGTTCCCCTTACTAAGGGAAACCAATTGGTTACTGAGCTACGACGGGCTACATTTGAACAGAGGTTCTAAGTTATATCCATACATGGTCCTTTGTGGAGTATCAGTCTCAGAAAAGACCCCTGTGCCCAGATATATTTGGTCCTTGTGGAGCTCCTATCCTTTTCCACATCATACTAACTTCCCCTTCTTCCATATGATTCCCTGCACTCTGCAGAAAGTTTGGTAATGAGTCTTAGTATCTGCTTTGATACACTGCTGGGTAAACAGAGTTGGACATTCTCCTATTGGTGGACTTGGAGAGGGGTATGGGAGGAGATGTAGGAGGGAGGGTAGAATTGGGGAGGGAATGAGGAAAGGGGCTACAGCTGGGATACAAAGTAAATAAACTGTAAAAATAAAAACAAAAAAAATTAAAATTAACAAGTGCTCTTAACTTCTAAGGCAATTCTCCAGCCCAGAAGAGTTTCTTTTTAACTACTTTTAAAAATTAAGATATAATTTTATCAGTTTCCCTCTCTGTTCCTTCCTCATGTCCCCCTCATGTATCACCCTTGTTCCCTCTTGAAATCATGGCCTTATGTCTTTAGATTGTTATTATTACATGTATATGCCTAAATGTGTAAATACTGCTGACTCGGGTTTTTAGTGTTGCTTGAATATACATGAGTTCATGGATGACCTCTTGGTGTTGGATAAAGAATTAGAGCCTTATCCCTGGGAAGGACTGTTTTGCCCTCTTTTGACATTCCTTGGTTGCCTGTAGATTGTTTGTCCATGGGCGGGCCCTGTCAGATTTCCCCAATCCTTGTTAGCATATCCTTTATTGTACTTTTTCAGGTCTTGGCTAAGCAGCTACATTATTGACTTAAAACCTTCCTGTCATTCCTATGAGACACAGTTTCCCTCCAGATTTTCTGGTCCTTCCACAGTCTTTCTACCACCTCCTCCAGGATATTCCTTGAGTTTTCAGTGCAGAAGTTATGTTCTATTGACTCAGGCTAGGCAACCCACAGTCAAATTTTCTCTGAATTGTGGCAAGTTGTGCTCTTTATTTGTTTGTTTTGTTTTGTTTGTTTGTAATGGTCTCATCAATTACAAGGAGAAGATTTAATATTTTAAATTTTTAAAAGTTTATTATTATTATTTTATTATTATTATTATTATTATTATTATTTTATATCTTATTCACTTTGTATCCCAGTTGTAGTCCCCTCCCCCATCTCCCCCTGGTCCCACCATCCTTCACTCTTCCCCCCCGTATCTCCCTCCTGTAGTCCATTGATAGGAGAATGCCTCCTCCCCTACTATCTGACCCTAGCATATCAGGTCTCATCAGAACTGCCTCTTGCAAGGGGAGGTGATCAAAAAGCAGGCAATCCAGTTCATGTCAGAGACTGTCCCTGTTCCCCCTACTACAGGACTCACATGGAGACTGAATTACCTATGGGCTAAATCTGATTAGGGGGGGTCTATTCACAGAGAAGACTAAGAAGATTTTTTAAATGGGACCTGAGAACTAGATTTTCTGCCAGTATGTAATACTTAAAATATGCATCTTATAAAATTAAATAGTGTAAATTGATATATATGTGCATATTCCTTATGTTTATATAATCTTAAATATTGTGTTTCTCCTATAGATAAATGTATCTTTCTTTAAAAAATATATTTTTCTGTCATATATTACATCATGACTGTATTTTCTCCTTCCTCTTCTTCTCCCAGTCCTCACTCCACCTTACCTCTCCTCACAAATTCACTCCTCCATTTCCCTTCATAAATAGACAGATATCCTAGAGATATCAGCCAAACGTGACATATCAGGTTAAAATAAAACTAAACATAACCCCTAATATTAACTCAGTAGGAGAAAAAGGATTCCAAAATCACCCCCCACTCTCAGAAGTCCCACAAGAAGGCTAAGGTATGCAACTATAACAAATTTGCAGGAGACTATGTGAGACCCATGAAGGCTGCCAGGCTGGCAGGTCAACCAAACACAAGAAATTTATCTTTCTTATGAGAATGAATTTAAAACTTATCTACAGTTATACTTTTTCCTGAGTACTTGAAATTCATTTTTGAAAATGCTTATTTGAGTTTGAAAATCTGACTTTCTAGAGATAGGCATGTTTATATACACACAAAGGATCTACCACTTAAGGAAAACAGTGGGACCTCCATCTCTATATTTTTTAATTTTTTATTTAACTTTTATTAATTACACGTTATTCATTTTGTATCCCCCCATAAGCCCCTCCCTCCTCCCCTCCCAGTCCCACCCTCCCCCCCTTTCTGCATGCATGCCCCTCCCCAAGTCCACTGATAGGGGAGGTCCTCCTCTCCTTCTTTCTGATCTTTAGTCTATCAGTTCTCATTAGAAGTGGCTGCATTGTCAAGGTTCTAGGGTATCTCCATGGATAGTCCTTGGTTGGAGTATGAGTCTCTGGGAAGTTCCCTGTGTTCAAATTTTCTTGTTCTGTTGCTCTCCTTGTGGAGTTCCCGTCCCCTCCAGCTCTTACTATTTCCCATTTCTTACATAGAATTCCATCCACTCTGCCCATCAGTTGGCCATCAGGCTCAGCATCTGCTTTGACAGTCTGCACAGCAGAGGCTTTCAGAGGCCCTTTGTGGCAGGTTCTGAGGTTGTTTTCTGTTTTCTTCTTCTGGCTTTCAGAGGCCCTCTGTAGCAGGTTCCTAGGTTGTTTCTTGTTTTCTTTTTCTTCTGATGTCCATCCTCTTTGCCTTTCAGGATGGGGATTGAACATTTTAGTTAGGGTCCTCTCTTTTGCTTAGTTTGTTTAGATGTACAGATTTTAGTGGGTTTATTCTATGTTGTATGTTTATATGAGTGAGTATATACCATGCGTGTCTTTTTGCTTCTGGGACAACTCACTCAGGATGATCCTTTCCAGGTCCCACCATTTACCTGCAAATTTCGTGATTTCCTCATTTTTTCATTGCTGAGTAATACTCCATTGTATAGATGTACCACAGTTTCTGCATCCATTCTTCAGTTGAGGGGCATCTGGGTTGTTTCCAGCTTCTGGCTATTACAAATAAATCTGCTACAAACATGGTTGAGCAAATGTCCTTTTTGTGTATTTGAGCCTCATTTGGGTATATGCCTAGGAGTGGTATGGCTGGATCTTGAGGAAGCACTATTCCTAGTTGTCTGAGAAAGCACCAGATTGATTTCCAGAGTGGCTGTACAAGTTTTCATTCCCACCAGCAGTGGAGAACCTCTCCAGCATATTTTTGCAATTAAAATTTTAAAATCTTGCACGAACTAGAGTTTCCTTGACCAAGCTCTGAGAGTGCATTATAGATGTAAAATTTGTCTTATGTGCCCTCTTGAAGTATGAAAGAATTAGGACCGCCACAAGAAGGCTGGATTCTCCACTGCATCTCTTTGCCTCTATAACTTCTAGACTTCCTGGAAATACTTCCTGAGGTTCGTATATGACAACATGAATGATGAGCATCAACTGAACAGGAAATTGACTGCAGCGAGGTCACACTCATTCCTCTGAAAGTTCTAAATTAAGTAAGGTGTTTATTTCTTTATTTCTTTATTGTTGCCTGTCTTAATTTCTCTCACATATAGAATCACCGTCCATACAGCTTCTATGGAACTTTGTGAGCTGAGAAACAGAATTTTCTTGAATGAAATGAGCTACTTAGACAGTACATTTATTTTTTGAAAATGAAATTCTAAACCAGTGGACGAAATTTTTTGGTGTAATAATCTTGATTATTTTGCGTACACATGAAAAAGAATATTTGAAAAATGGATCTCTATATAAATACTCAGGATTTCCCCAAATGCTTCATCCCTCTGGAAAAACTAATTCCTTGTCTTTCTATACTACAAAATTTTGTAGACTAAGATCTTTACGTTTTAGAATAAGACTTAGCAACGAGGGGCGGGGCAAGATGGCGGCGCCGGGAGGACTCTCATTCTGAGGAGCAACACAGCAGGATTGGCACAATGACCAGCAATCAGAACTCGCGGCCCATAAAACACAAGTGATTGTGTTTCACAGGTGAGAGGATACCTCACAGTGGGGGATTCAATCAGCTTTAACTCACCCAGCTAAACCACGGAAGAGATCCCCGTTCCGCCAGGCGCTTGGTCGCCAGCCCAGAGCTACTCGCCAGTGAAATCTGGTCACGGTCCCAGACTGAACTGTGGGCCCACAACACCATAGACTGGATTTCCCAGTCGAGAGATAACCCCACGGAGCAGGAAACAATTGGGACCAACCTCAGGTTACCCAGACATCCCCTGGAAAAGACTCGGGTTCCGCGGGTGCCCCAAGAGCCAGTCCGGACCCAGAGCCGGGAGGGACAAAGGCGCCTGCCTGCACAGAGCCCTGCCTGCGCGCGTGATTCGCCGCCTCAGATAGAACTGTGGGCACCAGGGCAACAGGGCACCAGACTGCGTGTCTCTGGCAGGAGGAAACCCCCAGCGGAGGGGGTCAGCAGCTCTAACGCTTAGGACACCCAGCACCAAAACACTTCCTGGACTCACGCAGACTCTAGTGCAGGCAGGAGCGCTGTGCTCTGCCGCCATTATTGAGTTCCCCTAGGGCACTGGGACACACAGCTGCATCCTCAGACCTACAAAAACCAGAGAGCCATTACAGCAGCCCTCAGATACTGTGCCAAGGATCAACCAGTTATTCCTAGCAAGACTGTCAAAACTGTGGGAATCCCTGGTTTTTCAAGAGGGCTGCACCCACAGCGTCTGGACCAGAGCAGTGCCTGCAGCCGCCATCCCAGACAGAGACACACAGCTTCTGGTCCAGAGTGAGGCACCCAGCCTCCAGACCAGAACAGTGCCCCCAGGCGACAACTCAACCTAGGTGCACATGCTCCAGGTCCAGAGTAGAGCAATCAGCCTCTGGCCCAGAGACTTGCTGAGTGCACCTCCCACTTTCCCGGACAGAACTGTGCACCCCAGGATAACAGACTGAGGTTCCCTGTTGGGAAAAAAACCCACAGCTAGGGAATCAGCAGTTTCTTCAAGAGGACTGTACATGGATATTTAGTGAGCAGCAGCACACTAAATTTATAACAAGAAACCCAGCAGTGGGGCAGCTGTCTTGAGAAATTCTATGGGTAAGAGGAGATTCCCCCCCTGCCTAACATAGACCACAGCTACTACTCAGGGCTATAACCTGAGGTGAGCAGTGGCAACTCCTGAGAAACACTGGCCATACAGTGACCATAACCAAAAAGCAGAGAAGGACTCCTTCAGGAAAAATCATCTTCTGACCAAGGGGATAAGCCCTACCTCAGGACTCCAGGAAGCACAGAAACTAACAGCCAACACCTAAATCAGCCCAATGGGTAGAGGTCAGTGTAAAGGCTCAACCAACAAAAGACAGAGCAACATGGCATCTCCAGAACCCAGCTATCCAGAGGCGAACAGCCCTGAACAATGCAGCATAATAGAAAATCAAGAAGATGACCTTACATCCATGTTGATGAAGAAGATAATAGAGGAAACAGATAAAATACGTAAAGAATTAGAGGAAGATAAAACCAAACAGATCATGGCTATCCATAAAGAAATGGAGGAAGATAAAGACAAGCAGATTAGGGCCATCTTTGAAGAAATACGGGAAGATGCAGCCAAACAGCTTGTGGCCTTCAGAGAAGAAATAATTAAATCACTGAAAGAAATCAAAGAGACAGAGTTGAAGGAATTAAAGAAAAAGAGGAAAATAAAAGCAGACAGGTGAAGGAAGTAAACAAAACAACTCAAGACTTGAAGATAGAACTAGAAAAATTAAAGAAAACACAAATGGAGGAAATAATGGAGAGGAAGAATTTAGGGAAGAAAACAGGAAATACAGAGGTAAGCATAACCAACAGAATACAAGAAATGGAAGAAAGAATCTCATGTGTAGAACATACAATGGAAGAAATCGACGTATCTGTCAAAGAAAATGTTAAATTCAAAAAATTCCTGACACAGACTGTCCAGGAAATCCAAGACAATATGAAAAGACAAAACCTAAGAATAATAGGAATAGAGGAAAAAGAAGACTCCCTTCTCCAAGGCCCAGAAAAAATTTTCAACAAAATCATTGAAGAAAATTTCCCCAAGTTAAAGGAGAAGCCAATAAGGATACATGAGGCCTACAGAACACCCAACAAATTTGACCAGAAAAGAAAATCCTCCCACCACATAAAAATCAAAACAGTAAGTATACAGAACAAAGAAAAACTACTAAGAGCTGCAAGGGAAAAAGGCCAAGTAACATATAACGGCAAACCCATTAGAATCACACCTGACTTTTCAACAGAAACTATGAAAGCCAGAAGGGCCTGGACAGATATCATGCAGACCCTAAGAGAACACAGATGTCAACCCAGGCTACTATACCCTGCAAAACTCTCAGTCCTCATAGACGGAGAAAACAAGGTATTCAATGACAAAAACAAATTTCAACAATACCTACACACAAATCCAGCATTACAGAAGATACTGGAAGGGAAAATACAACCCAAGAAATTTAGCTTCTGTCAAGAAAACACAGGAAATAATTAACCTTACTACAGCAAAACAAAAAGCAACCAAGCACACAACCTTATGAACACAGCCAACATCAAAATCAAAGGATTTAACAGCCACTGGTCATTAATCTCTCTCAACATCAATGGACTCAACTCTCCAGTAAAAAGACACAGATTAACAGAATGGAGACATAAAGAAAACCCAGCAATCTGTTGCATACAAGAAACACATCTAAGACACAAAGATAGACATTACCTGAGGGTAAAAGGTTGGAAAATGACTTTCCAAGCAAATGGACCCATGAAACAAGCAGGAGTAGCCATTCTAATATCTGAAAAAATATACTTTCAACCAAAATTAATAAAAAGAGATGAAGAAGGACAATTCATACTCATCAAAGGAAAATTCCACCAGGAAGACATCACAATCCTGAACATCTATGCCCCAAATACAAGAGCACCCACATTTGTAAAAGAAACATTGATAAAATGTAAACCACATATAGATCCCCACACATTAATAGTGGGAGACTTCAACACCCCACTCTCAACAAAGGACAGGTCAACAAAACAGAAATTAAACAAAGAAACAATATCTCTGACAGAGGTCATGAATCAAATGGACCTCACAGACATTTACAGAACTTTACACCCAAACACAAAAGAATTTACCTTCTTCTCAGCACCTCATGGAACCTTCTCCAAAATAGACCATATAGTTGGTCACAAAGCAAGCCTCAACAGATACAAGAAGACTGAAATAATCCCTTGTTTGTTGTCTGATCACCATGGAATAAAGCTGGACTTCAACAACAACAGAAATAGCAAAAAGCCTACACACACATGGAAACTGTACAACTTGTTACTAAATGACAGCTGGGTCAGGGAAGAAATAAAGAAAGAAATTAAAGCCTTTCTAGAACTCAATGAAAATGAAGACACAACATACCCAAACTTGTGGAACACAATGAAAGCAGTGCTAAGAGGAAAGTTCATAGCACTAAGTGCCTTCAAGAAGAAATTCGAGACAGCTCATTCAAACAACTTAATGGCCCACTTAAAAACCCTAGAAAAAGAAGAAGCAGACACACCAAAAAGGAGTAGACGGCTGGAAATAATCAAACTCAGGGCTGAAATCAATCAATTAGAAACAAATAAAACAATTCAAAGAATCAATGAAACCAAGAGCTGGTTCTTTGAGAAAATCAACAAGATAGACAAACCCTTAGCCAAGCTAACTAAAAGGCAGAGAGACACCACCCAAATCAACAAAATCAGAAATGAAAGGGGGGACATAACTACAGACACTGAGGAAATCCAAACAATCATTAGGACTTACTTCAAAAGTCTATATGCCACAAAATTTGAAAATCTAAATGAAATGGACAATTTTCTTGATCGATTTGACTCACCAAAGCTGAATCAGGACCAGGTAAATCAACTAAATAGTCCTATAT
>NW_026596166.1:19551754-19581611 GCF_907164565.1 Psammomys obesus | reverse complement strand
ACCCCTGCACAGGTGTAGCCCATGGCAGTTCAGTGTCCAAGTGGGTTACATAGTAATGGGAAGAGGGACTGCCTCTGACATAATCTGATTGGCCTGCTCGTTGATCACTTCCCCCTGAGTGGGGAGCAGCCTTACCAGGCCACAGTAGAGGACAATGCAGCCACTTTTGATGAGAACTGATAGACTAAGATCAGAAAGAAGGAGAGGAGGACCTCCCCTATCAGTGGACTTGGGGAGTGGCATGCATGCAGAAAGGGGAGGGAGGGTGGGATCAGGAGGTGAGGAGGGAGGGGCTTATGGGGGGATACAAAATGAATAAAGTGTAATTAATAAAAAAATTTTTAAAAAAAAAAGGAATACAAACACACACAAAAAAAAGACTTAGCAATGTGTCTTTCTGGTTGAAAGTTAACCTTTAATAAATAAAATATATATAGTTATAAATATATATAAATATATATAAAAATAAATATATATAAAATATATATATATTTAGAAATATATATATATATATATATATTTCTCTGTTTGTGTGTTGTGGAAGAGTCACATGCATGTGAGTACAGTTGCCTGCAGGTTCCACAAAGGCATCAGATCTCCTACAGCTGGAGGTAGAGGCACCTGTTTTTGTTCCTTTTCAGTGCTGGGAAACAAGGCTACTAGTCAGGGGCCATATGTGCCCTTAACCACTAAGCCGTATCCCCAGCCACCAAAGACCATGACTTATTCTTTTTTTCTTACTCAATCACACAGTAATTGTGGTAGCACAGATCCATGGGGGGACTTACCTCCTTGTCCTAGTGTCACTGTTTCAGCAGAATCTTCTTGCACTTGTGCTTTCTTCCAGGTTAGCTTCTTTATTCATTTAAAACAGGCAGACACTAGCTTTCTCAGTTTATAGGAAACTAAGTGAGATTTTCGTGGCCCCCAAATTTAAATACAATATCCCTGTTCTCTGCGAATCTGGACAAAATATTCAGGAGCTAATTCCTGCAAAGTTGGTTGATACTGGTTTGTTATGTTATGGGCAATTATTCTTGTCTCTGTAAGTGACCTTGTTTTAGGAAGCAAAGTCAAGAACCATCCTGAAATTTTGTGTTTCAAATTGTTCTGATATTTGACAACAGTTTTTACTTTATTGTCAAATATTTTGCCTCATAACAAATGCACAGGCACTCAGTACCTGAGTTGCACATTTACTTTCATCTAATTGTCCTTGTAAATAATACATTTCCATAATGAGTAATATTTATAAAAGCCAATTACCACTAATATGTGTAACCTTTTTGCCACTGAGAACGCTAATAACCTTTGAAATATGGACTAGATTACATAGTGCTAAAATAAAACTGAAGGAGAGTGGAAAACAACACCCCATAGAGAAGAATGAAGACTATTTTCTGTTTCAGCTCCATCCTTAAAAAGGTGCTAATTAGATATGTGATCAGAATAAAACACTTAATAATGTTCCATTTCACATAAATAACATTAAAAATTAATCATGTGTAAATGGTTAAAATTTGATACAAGAGTCCTGGGTTTACAAAATAATGTCATAAAAGGTAGAATATAATATTAAAGACTAAGATTCAGATATTGAAGCATATTAATTTGTTCAAAGTCACATTTAATTTAAATCTAGACAACAATTATATTTTGAGGAGTTTGGTGATTTATAGACACTAAGTGTAAAAAATATTAATTAACATTAGATTAAATTTGGACTTGTCTTTTAACCAAGTATAATGAGTTATCTTCATAGAAAAAGTCCACTTTTCTCATTAGGTTATAAAGCAAACCTCTTTCATCTAGTGCTGGTAGGACTACATTCATTTTGTGAAGGCGTTTTTACTCATTTATATTGCATTTCAAATTGTTTAGTGTTACATATCATCTAGCATGGAAGCTTAACCATTACAAGATACTAAAATAGAACTGCAGAACAGACTGTAACACATCCAGAAGCCAATGTGATGTATCTTGGAGTCTGGGTGGCTACCATACCAGAATTATTGCAAATAAGAATTCAATTCTCCTGAACACAAATAATATACAGAGCAATTTCTTCCTTGCTAACATTAGCACCATTATGGACTTTTCAGAACTAATCCTACCTCACATAGCCACAGTAACAGCTCTGAAAAATGTACTCATATTTTCAACCTTGTCTTCAACCTTTGTTGACTCTGACCTTACATAACAAAGAATTTCATAATTAGTCACCCCCACCCAGCAGGCAGATATTTCATATCCATTCATAAATCTTCAGTGTAGTCTCTTATATATTCTTTCTATAATGACACAGTCACTGTAAGTGAAGGATTTTCTCAATACTTTCTTTAGGGAACCACCAACTAATGTTTCAAACAATTGCAATCATTTTACTTTTTTTTAATTTCTTTTTATTTTTATATTAATCACAGGTTGTTTAATTTGTATCCCAGCTGTAGCTCCCTCCTTCATTCCCACCCAATGCCACCCTCCCTCTCTTATCTCTTCCCTGCCCCTTTCCAAGTCCAATACCAAGGGAGGGCCTCCTCCCCTTCCATTTGACCTTATCAGCTATATCTAGGACTGGTTGCCATGTCCTCCTCTGTGGCCTACCAAGACTGTTCCTTCCTTAGAGGTGGCGGGGGGGGGGGAGGTAAAAAAAACCAGTCATTGAGTTCATGTCAGAAATAGTTCCTGTTCCCCTTACTAGGGAAACCCACTTGGTTACTGAGCTACCATGAATTACATCTGAGCAGAGGTTCTAGGTTATATCCATACATGGTCCTTGATTGGAGAAACAGTCTCATAGAGAGCCCCTGTGCCCTGATATATTTTGTCGTTGCGGAGCTCCTGTCATCTCTAGGTCATACTAACTCCCTCTTCTTTCATATGATTCTCTGCGCTCTGCCCAAGGTTTGGTTATGAGTCTCAGCATCTGCTTTGATACATTGCTAGGTAGAGTCTTTCAGAGGCTCTCTGTGGGAGGCTCCTGTCCTGTTACTTGTTTTCTCCTACATCCTCTGTCCATCCCATTTGTCTTTCTAAGTGAGGATTGATCATCTTACTCCAGGTCCTCTTTCTTGCTTATCTTCTTTAGGTGCACATATTTTAGTATGTTTATCCTATCTTATAAGTCTATATAAGCGAGTATATATCCTGTGTGTCTTCTGCTCCTTGGATACCACACTCAGGATGATCTTTTCTAGATACCACCAGCTATACCACTCCTAGGCATATATCCAAAAGAAGCTCAAGTATACAACAAGGACATTTGCTCAACCATGTTTGTAGCAGCTTTATTCGTAATAGCCAGAACCTAGAAACAACCTAGATGTCCATCAACAGATGAATGGATACAGAAATTGTGGTACTTTTACACAATGGAATACTACTCAGCAATTAAAAAGAAGGAAATCATGAAATTTGCAGGCAAATGGTGGGATCTATTTTACTTCTTAAGCCTGGCAGCATACAAGCCCACTGGGAGATGTTTGCATGATTCACAGTTTTGCCTTTCCTGACACGTGAAGTCTAGTCATGAGGTATAAGTGTGCAATGTTAGATATAGCAGGCTTGAAAAGACAATGTTAATGCAGCAACACTTATGTTAGGTCTCATGAGTTGATTCCTAAGTTAGTGACAATTGCTGCTCATTGAATTCATATACACACAGGCATTAAAAGGTACTTTTTTTTTTTTTTTACCGAATAATGTAACAGGCATTGTAAATTAATTACCATTTACTTTTGCACTTAAAGGCTAAGGCATCAGAAAATACAAAATAAATGTGACAATTTTCAGGCAAGCTTGGGATGTCACATATTTACAAATATTTAAGTTTACAATAAAATTTGAGCAGTTTTACTTCTGAAAATAGCGATAACCTAGGAAATAAGATCAAACTTTTCTGGAGATGAACAGGCAGGCAGGATTAGGTAAGTCTATAAAGCATAATGAGGAAATTTATGTTATTAAGTGTGTTTGTGGAAATAGTGTGAACTGTATTAGTACAGTAACAGGACAGTCAGGAGTTGGAAAGAAAATATGACAGTTAATGACACATGTACATCAACATAGAACATACATTAATAGCACAGGGTAGATTCATTTTAAAGGAAGTACTCAAATGTCATTATGGCCATACTCTATCACAACTGGCAGAAACTTTGAAGGGATACTATTAGAATAAGTTTAGGACAAGAAATGATATCAAAGTAATAAATATTCAGGTACAGTCTTTCTTAAAAATTTTAAGTAGAGCTCCTACCCTTTCCATAGCATACTAACATATGGAAAGGATGGGAGCTCTACAAGGACCAAATATATCCGGGCACAGGGTCTTTTCTGAGACTGACACTCAACCAAGGACCATCTATGGATATAACCTAGAACTTCTGCTCGGATGTGGCCCGTGGTAGCTCAGTAACCAAGTAGTTTTCCAAAGTAAGGGGAACAAGGACTATTTCTAACAGGATCTCAAGGGCAGGCTCTGTGACCTTTCCCCACCCCCAGGGGAGAAGTCCTGTTAGGTCACAGAGGAAGACTTTGCAGCCAGTCCTGAAGATACCTGATAAAACAGGGTCAAATGAAAGGGGAGGAGGTCCTCCCCTATCAGTGGACGTGGAAAGGGGCAGGGAGGAGACCAGGGAGGGAGTGTGGTGTTGGGGAGGGAATGAAGGAGCGGGATACAGCTGGGACACAGAGCTAACAAAATGTAACTAATAAGAAAAATAAAATAAAAAAAAATTAAGTAACCTCAAATAGTAATTTTCTATGAAATTCATGTAGAATACTTCTCACCAGCAACATTTTTTAATGGTCTTCTTTTTGTATGTTTGAAAATCTCTGAGGAATATGCTGAAAATATTGACTATCTGAAATGAATACAGTAAAGAACACTGTTAGTGAGTAAACTTCTCCCCTAATCATTCCTTTTTACCACTTTCCCAGTTCTGTAATTTTTCTGTATTCTTCCCCAAGTGTTTAAGCTCACAGTCAGTAGGTGAAATGTTTCAGACACAGTTAACACAAAGCCTGAAGACTGCATCACTCACTCTGAGAAGGCACAAACATCTTTAAAGCACAGCTAAAGGGAAGATGAGAAAAAAATAGGTCAAAAATAATGTCTGTGCTATTTTCAAAGGAAACATTTATGTTACTGAAAAATGACTGAACAGTTAGCTATTATTTCTGCAGGTTACCCAGTGGCTAAGAGCAAATGAACAGGGTCTGAGTACTGGGGGTGGGGTGGGGTGGTAGAGCCATTGAAAGCCAGGCTCTGAAAGCCAGGACATAAACCATAAGTCTCTCTGCTCTCCATACACTCTTGGCTCATTCCTTAAAGTCTATATCCGAATACTTAAATACACAAAGACACACCAATACACAAAGGCTTTTATCTCATCTTTACTTTTTTAATTTTTATTTATTTTTTATTTATTAGAATTTATTCACTTTGTATCCTGGCTGTAGTCCCCTCCCTTGTCTCCTCCTGGTCCTGCCCTCCCTCCCTCTTCTCCTCTAAGCCCCTCCCTTAGTCCACTGATAGGAGAGGTCCTCCTTCCCACTATACCTTTTATTTTTATAAGTTTGTTGTTGTTGAACTATGATGTAGAAAACATGTAACTGTATTTGTAAGCACAAGTTATGTGTCCATTATCATCAGTCTTGTGGACTAAACCTACACTTGCATCTAGCAACTGGGTAAAAACAATAAAATAAAATATTGTAACATCCCTTTGATGAAAAGGGAGAAGCATGTTGGTTTGTGCATTTTAATGAAGAAGCAGATCTACTACAGTGGAAGGGAGGTAATTCCTCCCCATTGGACTCATGCGTATGCTGACTCTAATATACCATTTCCAAAACTTGCTTTGTGGAAAGTGTCTTGAAGTATTTTTAAAAAAACTTATGAAAACTGTGACAGTAATAGCAGTTTGGGGATATATGAAGCAGCCGCAAGTGACTCTAGACTCAGGAGAATGAGAAAAAAAAACATTCTAGAATTATTACTTTCTGTAACCCGGAGATAACTCAGTAAGTTGAACACATGACCTGTCTCTAAAATTCTTTTCGACTTTTAATGAAACAATTCATTGAATAATAATTTTGAGATCAACTTAAATAGGCTAGATCTCGCTACTATTAGCTCTGCTCTTATCTTGGAGTACACTGATAGGGTAGCTTGCTACACTTAGGAGTGGAGGCTATGAACAATGAGTGCATGTCTGCTATCGCTGCTTTCTGTTAGCACATGATACCCATGGTTTTCCATGAATACGGAGTTCCTGTGGACCTACCATGTGTGGATGTTCTGTGTAATGTAAACGAGTTCATGTGATATCCGTTAACAGCCCACATTGTAAAAGAACTGTGGTCAACCTCCACCTGTTGCCAACTTTAACCAGAAGTTGTTTTGAGTGCAGGAAGAAGACAAAGAGGAGGACTTTGCAGCCAGTCCTGAAGACATCTGATAAACCAGTATCAGATGGAAGGGGAGGAGATTCTCTCCTATCAGCGGACTTGGAAAGTGGAAGGGAGGAGATGAGGGTAGGAGGGAGGGAATGAGGGAGGGGGATACAGCAGGGATACAAAGTTAACAAATTGTAACTAATATTAAAAAAATAAAATTATGAAAAAGTTTTAAAAAATGACAAAGAAAAAAAGCAGAAGAAGCCTTTTGTTTTCTGTATACTTGTGAACTTTCTCTGTTTGCCATTGACAGTGCTTACTCACCAGGAAGACTAACACAAGTTCTGTTCTTCATGAAAAGCAACACTGTTGAATTTGTGTATTGTCCACACTGAAGTAAGAAAAAGATTACATAGTTCAATGAACTATGTAGTCTTGATAATTCTGTAAATGAGTTAAGTGATCTTATATTTGCATTTAAATTGTTGTGCAATAAAAATGATCAAATTTATGCTAAAAATAGTTTTCTTAAAGTTAGATTTGTCATTAAAGAGTGAGTAAATAATGAAGTCTATACACCTAAAGAAGATAAACAAGAAAGCAGATATGGGGTAAGATGATCAATCCTCACTTAGAAAGACAAATGGGATGTGCATTGAATGTACGACAGGAGTCTACTGCAGAAGGCATCTGAAAGACTCTACCAAGCAGCATTTCAAAACAGATACTGAGACTCATAACCAAACCTTTGGCAGAAGGGGAGTTAGTATGACGTGGAAAGGATAGGAGCCCCACAAGGACCAAATATATCTGGGCACAGGGTTTTTTTTTTTTTTTAACTGTTTCTCCAACCAAAGACCATGTATGGATATAACCTAGAACTTTGCTCAGACGAAGCTCCTGGTAGCTCAATAACCAACTGGTTTCCCATAGTAAGGGGAACAGGGACTATCTCTGACAGGAACTCAATGGCAGGTTCTTTGACCTCCCCAATCCCCAAGGGAAGAGCAGTCCTGCTAGGCCACAGAGGAGGACTCTGAAGCCAGTTCTGAAGATACCTGATAAAACAGAGCCAGACGAAAGGGGAGGAGGTCCTCCCCAATCCGTGGACTTGTAAAGGGGCAGGGAGAAGCTGAGGGAGGGAAGGTGGGATTGGGAGGGAATAAGGGAGTGGGATACAGCTGGGATACAGAGTTAATAAAATGTAACTAATAATAATAAACAATAATAAAAAGAAAAAACTATAAGAAATATTGAAAATGTGATTTGCACTGTTATGTGTTAAGCTATGTCCCTCAATAAACATTGTAAAACCTAAAAAAAAAAAAAAATAGTGAGTAAATGTATAATGGCTAGTAGAAAAGAAATGGCATGGAGAAAGAAAAAAGTATTTTTAAGTAAAGTGAATGATAATTTACTCCAGCCTTTTATAAAAGCAAACACATGTTTGCAAGTTGTGCTGTGGCTCATACAGTATTGAGTGCTGTCTAGAGGCAAGGATACCTCTCTGATCCTCCAGAGACTGAGACTAACTCTTCCATATCCCTGCTGTGATGAGCAGTCTATACAGTCTATTAGACTACACAGCCATCCTGATTCCTAGTTTTATTTTCAGCCCTTCTGTCTCTCACACAGGACTGTGTCCTCCGACTCTTATAACTGTGACTATTGAAAACAACACCTGAGAAATGTCTTCTATTCTATTTTTTGTCTTTAGTATTTCATGTGTTCAGAAGTAGAAATATCTATGTAGCTTTTATGAGCAATCTCAAACAACTGCCTATACAATGATACATATATGTAATTGAATTTTCTTCTTTTTTTGGACTATAGTACATACATGAATGATCAGATATGAAAAGAATTCATAGATTAGATCAGTGTTGATTTCTTGATAATAAATTACATTTTTATGGAAACAAAGGAAACTTAGCAATTCCATACATTCTTTGACAACTAATTCCAAATTTAATAAATTTAACAAAACTACAATATTTTGTTAATAAAATTAACAAAAAATTTTGGTAATTTCCTAAATGATGATAATGTTAATAATAAATAAATTAGTAACTTAATATTTAACATGTTTAATCTGTATTAAATGTTATGACAACATAGAATATATTGCAGGTAATATTTAATTAGGGGATGTTCAGTAAATACATAGATTGCTTACAAGCAAACTGAACCATTTGAAGCCAGGGAAGGAAAAAGGGAACTTATATAATTTTATACCCAGTAAAATGAAGAAAATTACAAAATACAGGTTATAATAAATTCAGAATGAGAGTTCAACTAACTTCAAATTTTAAATTACAGTACATTTTTCACAGTGTTCTAAAATACCTTTGATTAAGTTATAAACATCTTTAGGAAGTATGAAATCACAATTACAAAGGGTTAGCATTTTCTTTTGGTTTGTATAGAACATCACACTGACTCATATAATACAATATTTGAAAACTGTTTTCTTCTTAAATTTAGATAACTAATCTCCATTTTGAATATAGACAGGCCTTATGGAACTGATGTTTGAAAAATTAATATCAAGCTTGATAATCTTATAGGTACCTAAAGTTATTAAAGTATGGGTATATGCTATATAATATCAGTTATGTTTGGGTACATGTTTGTGCATTCGGGAAAATTTAAATTGTTAAGAGTTTTCATTTTGATGCAAATATTTAAAGAAGAATACATTCATTAATAGGCAAAGGAATTTAGATTATGCAGTTATGCAACATTCTCTTAATTGTAATTAATTTTAACATTTATTTGTGTTGTTGCCAAACTACAGTTTTTTTTTCTAAATAAATATGTTCTATAAGAGTTGCAATTTATTATTGCTCTACCAAAATTGTTTTATTGAATACTTGTAACAATCTATTTTTCATTTCTATATAAAGTAAAGAGATCCAAGGATAGCAATATATATATATATGGTAAGGACCTTTTTGTCAAAATCTTGATATGGTACAAAGAGTTACAAACCCAGAAAGAATGCCAAGGAGTGTGAGGACATGTGTGTCCTCTGCTTGCTTTTTTCTACCACCATCTCCATTTTCCTCTCTTTCTTCCTTTGTATCTACCTCTCCACATAAAACCTTCAAAATCCAAACATGGGTCTCCATTCTAATTACAGGTATATAATCCTGTCAACATCCCAAAAGATCTCACCTCTAGTAAACTTCAATATCAGATTAAAATTTCAGACTCTTTACAGCTCATAGTTAAATTAAAATATAGTCACAAAGTACAAGTGGTCAGTCTTAGCACCATTACTAGCTGAGCCAACTTGTCTGACTCTAAATTGTTATTTATGACAAGAATACACAGTACCTAGGAATATGGACGTGGAGAGCAAATCAACTCTGTTGGTATATTGTATCTGTTACTTAATATCTGTTTATCTGACCTGCATATTTCTAGCAGGTAAGATAATAACAATGATAATTACCCAGGTACTTAAGACCCTGGTAAGCAGTAGTAATTAGTAACAATAAACTAAATGAAAAGGATAAATTAACACATTACACTCTTTTTCTATAAGAAACAGAAACTAGTACAACAGTAAGAGAGGGATAGAAAAATAAGCAGAAAATTAGATGGAATTTGGTGAAATTTGTGGAAGTATTATAAAAACAAAATTAATAAAAAAGCCTGAAGTGGTAGCTTTTCAAAGCACCAGTGATAAAATCACTAAAAGCCAACAGTATCCCCTCTCTTCATTACCATATCAGGCCAGCGACTTCAGCAGAAGCTCTATCAGAGGTCCTGCTGGAAGTCAAAACCCCAAGTAATACCCTGCTGGCAGACCTTCAACACTTCTTCAGAGCCACTCCTCAACACTATACCCCAGACCACAACACTGGAAGAGCCCCCCTGCTCTATCAGGGGTCATGCCAGGTCTCAGAAACCCGGAAACTCAGGCAACAGCGTCACGCAGAACTCCAGCTTCCAGTGCTGGGTAGGAGACATCAACCCAGCCAAAAACCTTCTTTCTACAATGTGTCTTGACTTCAGTGTACACTGGAGTAATGGTGGCATATAACTTGTGGAACTGACCAATGAATAACTGGTCAAGTTTGAGACCCAAGCCATGAAAAGGAACACACCCCTGACACTGACTGGGGGGCCAGACACCACAGGCTGAACAGCCAAGAGATCTAGTACAGAACCAAACATGACCAGAAAAAAAAAAAAAGTCAATGAAAAGATTCCTAATAACATCATCCAGGAACTGATGAAGACAGGTGCTGAGACTCACTGCCAAACATTAGGGAGAGCTCTGGAGATCTTACATAAGATAAGGAGAAAGGATTGCAGGAGCGGAGTGGTCAAGGCCATAACAAGAAAACCCACAGAATCAGCTAACCAGGGCTCACGGGGACTCAGAGACTGAGGCCACAGCCTCGGGGAGACTGCCTGGTTCTGGGATAGGCCATCTGCATTTATGCTATGGTTGTGTAGTTTGATCTTTTTGTGGAACTCCTAACAGCAGGAAGGGAGGCTGTCTCTGATTCTTTTGCCTGTTTTGAGAACTCTTTTTCTTCTACTGGTTTTGATTCATCCAGTCTTAATATGAAGACATATGCCTAATTTAATTCCAACTTGATATGCCGTGTTGGTTACTATCCCTGTGAGGTCTGCCCTTTTCTGGAAGGAAATGGAGGAACAGTAGATCTAGGGGAGAGGCAAGGTGGGAGAGGAGGAACTGGGAACACAAGAAGGAGAGTAAATGGCATTCAGGATTTAATATATGAGAAAATATTTTTTTAAAGAAAATAAAGAATATTCTCATTCACAATAGTAAAACAATGTATCTGGCAATAAACATAATCCGAAATGTGAAAGAATACCCACTAAAATCTATAAAAGACAGAAGAAATTGTGAAGGTATTAGAGGACATGAAGACCTATAGTACCCACATTATTTGCAATAATAATACTGTGAAAGTTGGTCATATTACATGTTTACAAATTCAGTACAACCTCTGTCAATATAATATTGACAGAACTAGGGCTATTTCTCAGTAGAAAAACAATTGCACTGAATACAGGAGGCCCCTGATTTGATCTTCTGCATGCATGTGAGTGTGCATCACTCTGATGACATTTTCCATAACTGAAGAAATAAAAGATCTTAATAGCCAAAGCAATTCTGTATAAAAATGATTTTGCTCTAGCTTCCACAATACCTGATTTAAAATTATTCTACAGAGTCATGATAAAGAAATGATACACTGTCATTACAAAACAAAAGGGGGGGAGGGGACACCAGTGAAATAGACAGGAGAGCAAATGTAGAATCTAAAAAGAATTATTTTAAAATTTTTAAATTATTTTTATATTAATTACAGTTTATTTACTTTTTATCCCAGCTGTAGCCCCCTCCCTCATTCCCTCCCAATCCCACCCTCTCTCCCTCTTTCTCCTCCCTGCCCCATTCGAAGTCCATTGGTAGGGGAGGTCCTCCTCCCCTTCCATCTGACCCTAGCTTATCAGGTCTCACAAGGACTGGCTGCAATACGCAAGGGGACTCCCTAGTAAGGGGAACAGGGACTGTCTCTGACATGAACTCAGTGGCCTACTCTTTGATCACCTCCCCACCCCCATGGGAGGAACAACTAGCTAGGCCACAGAATCTAGAAAGAATTAGTTAACTGTTAACAAACGTACCAAAAAACACATGCTATAGCAAGAAATTTTATTTAAGGGGTGCTTGTCAAACTGAACATGCACATGCAGAAACATGAAACTACACCCTTACTGCTCATCCTACATACAACTTAACTTTAAGGATGTCAGACTTTTATGTAGGATCTGAAACTTGGAAGCTACTAGAAGGAAGTTACCAGAGGAATGCTACACAAGGAAAATGCTTCAAGATAAATGTGTAGAAAAAATTTTCAGAATAGAATGCCAGTACTTCCAGAATAAAAGAATTTACAAATAGAATTGCATCTAATTAAAAAGATTCAGCACAACAAAGGAAACAAATTACCGGAGCAAAGAGGCAACCTGCAGAATACAAAAATATCTTTTCCAACTACATATTTGACAGGGGACTGATACCAACACCATATAAAAGACTCAAAAGTAAACACCAGAAACACAAACAACCCAATCTATAAACAGGATAAAATGAATTGAGTGGACCCTTTTCAAGACAGAAAATACAAAGGTGAAAAAAACACATAAAGAAATGTAAACATTGTTAGCAAGTTGAAAAATCAAAACGTTACTGTAATTTTCTACAGTGAGATTACCACTATTCTCAGAAAGAATGGATATCATCAAAGAAAACAACACTTGCTGGCAAGACTGTGAGGAGGTTATCACATTTGATGGGAATGTTAAAGAATTAGTGTGGATACAATGTAATAAGAATAAAGATCCCTCTTAAAAACAAAAATAGAACTTCTATGTCATCAGCCTACACTACACTACACTACAATACAATACAATATAAAATACTATATTGTTACTCAGCATTTATATGAAAGGCAGCCTAGAAAGCAAGCCATAGATAAATGAGTAACAGAATGTGTGTGTGTGTGTGTGTGTGTGTGTGTGTGTGTGTGTGTGCACTTAATGGAATATTAATCAGCCATAAAGAGAAAGATAAATATCTTTTGCAGAAAATGTTTAGAACTAGAAACACGATTTTAAGCAAGGAAAAGTTAAACTCAAGAAGATAAATATCACAGATTATCTTTCATATATGGAATCTAATAAGCAAAGAATAGAAAAAGGAAGGAAAAAAGAAAGGCAGCAATGATGAGACATTAGAAAGGGAACTATACTAGAGGAATATAGTAAAAGAAATAATGGAAAAATTAAGTTGCTATTGGAGTGATGTTAATATGCAGTAAGAAAAATACCTCAATGAAATCTATCATTTTATGTAATTAATAGACATTATTACAAATTCATGGAAACAGAAGGAAACACCATGTGATCCTTGAGGCGAAACTTCAACTTAAGGAAAAGAGAAATGTCAGGGCATAGAGTGAGAGACATAAGGTCTTACCATTAACTTTAACAAGTTGAGTACAAGTATCTCATGGGCTTTATATTCACGAATCTGGCCATAGTCCACCTAAAATATAGTCACTCCCAAGACCTGAGCAGGAAAGTTATCCTTGTGGACAGAAATGCCTGGTACTTTCTAAAATGTCTTAATGTATTTCCTAACTTGTAACAAAATGCCTGTGGTACTGACCTTTTAAAGAGGAAATCTTATTTAGGCTCACGGTTTTGGGTTTTACTGCAGGTTTAGGTGATCTTATTTTGGTGGCGCCTAAGTTGAAGCTAGACATCATTGAAACAGTCGCATGCCTAACAAAACTGTTCACATCCAGGACAGGGAAAAGAGGGAAAGAAAGGGAGTAGAATCCTCTATCCCTTTCAAGGACATTTTTTGGATGGTAAGCTCTGTCCATTGAAGTTGCCAAAACTTCTCACTGTTAGCTAATGAAGGAGCATTTGACCTGTGGCTCTTTGGGAAACACTCCCATTAAGTGAAAAGAGGGCTCCCTTACCATGCTTGCTTAAGTGGATTTGGCTTCTTTGAGCTAGTAGCTGAAAATTTTTTACTTATTAAAAATGTGGATCTTAGTCTAGGTTGATAATGTAGTACTAGCATGAGTCACAACATTCTGATATGATCTCATCCTTCACAGCCCTAACACAGAGGCTCAATCTGAAACAATTCCCTTCTATGTATTTCATTTATCTTAAATTTACAAAGCATAAATACTGTGTTAGTCTTAGGGACTGATTTTTTTATGAATAATTTACTTGTAATACATAATATTAATATGCTTTAGGTGATAGTGAAGTAAAAATGGATGTTCTTATTTTTATTTCCTTAGAAATATTTTCCTTCATTGTTTGTACAAAAAATTGTGAGTATTTTAAACTAGTTTGTAGCCCATAGTTAACTTTGAAAATTACATGAAAAAATAAGCTTATACTACTACTGTAGAAGCTTCTTAAAACATGTATGTATGTAAAAAAAAGTCTAAATTGAGTCACCAAATAATGGAGAGACTGCTCGAACTAGACACTTTTCACCAAGTAAGTCTTATGACAACAGGAATAGGTTACATATAAACAGAGTAAAAGAACCCAGTGGAAATTCTGAAACATGTCAAGCAATTTCAGGGCTATGGGTTGTTCTCCACAAACGGATGGTAAAACCTTATTGTTGAAGATGTATGTCTGCTACTGCTCAGATGGCCAAGAAACTGAGACTGCATAGGCCATGAGCCTAAGGGGAAACTAAAATGTATTGTTCTGTTAAAGGGTCAAAGGAATAAAATAGCTTCTAACAACATTCTTCTATACCTGCACAGATAAGTGCCTAAGCCATCAAAAGAGAAACTTCTTGCAGTAGATGGGAACTCAAAAAGAGACCCACAACTGGACAATCTGTAGAGAGTGGTACACATGGGAGCACTCAGTCCTAAAGAGGTTGAATTTATCCAACGCTATCACTCATGGTTCAGGGATCTATGCAGAAGAAGAGGTAAGAAGTATTGTAATAGCCTGAGGGGATGGGTGGTACCTGAAGAAACAGTGTTTTCCAGATACAACAGGATTGGTGCACATGTGAATTTGCAGAGACTGTGCCATCACACTCAGGGCCTGTACAGGTTCAAGCCACAAAGGGTCCCAGAGCTGAGAATGGGAAGTGAACACCATTTCCCATCCTTAATAGTCTCAGTGGGTATACAAACCACAATTAAGGAAAGGCCTCAAGGCCTCATATCCTGCACTGGGTGGCCAAAAAAAAAAAAAAAAAAAAAAAAAAAAAAAAAAAAAAAATGTGGCTTTGAAGATTCTTTTTCTTTTTCCTTTTTTTCTTATATTGCTTTTGCTTTGTTTAGGTATCTTTTATCTTACTGATCTTTTGCTTCTATATTTTGGTTTCGATTTTTATGGTCTGTGTGTGTGTGTGTGTGTGTGTGTGTGTATTTCTTTGCCCTCAGACATTTACATGGCCCCAGGCAGCAGCCCTGACCAGGGACACCTGTATGGCTTTTGATGGTAACAGGTTTCCACTGCCGCAGGCCCATGGACCCAGACATGGCCCTTCACAGCAACACAGGCCAACATCACCATGGTCGCAGATGGCATCACTGGCTACTCACATCAGGCTGTTTCTCACTACCCTGAAGTCTCTAGTTGTGCCACTCTTCATTGTGCACACACAGTTCTGCTTCTCTTTCTCTTCCACCTCTTCCCACTTACTTGATCATCTCAGTGTCACCTGAGGCCTCTGGGTGTCTGGGGATTTCTTGAGAGTGCTATGCCAGGCAGTGGTCAACTTAGGTATGCTCTGCCCACTGGTGCTGGGCAGGGTTGTCTCACTTCTGTGAGTCACCTTCTTAAGCAGAATTCTTCTCTCTAGAACTTAAATCCTAATACATTAACATAATTTGTAAATTTTCAAGCTTCATGTGAAGCAGACAGCTTTTAAAGTTGTTCACTTTCACTGCAGCTGCCAAATACACAGATATTACTTATCAATCTCCTAAAACACTAACAGTTCACAAATCAAACTTTGGGAAATTCATTTTAGGGATTTTTAAAGGGGGGGGAGATGAGGGAGGGAGGGTGAGATTGGGAGAGATTGAGGGAAGGGGCTATGGCTGGAGTACAAAGTAAATAACCTGTGATTAATATAAAAAATAAAATAAAATTTAAAAAATCCTGAAAAAGCTGTTCTGTTTTAGGCTGTGTATACAGCATTGGGAAACTTAGCTTAGAGCTTTTGGCCATTGCAAATACATTTCACAGCTTATTTTCTTTATGAACAGATGTAGTTTGATTGCTCCCACAAAAATTGTGCACTTATTTTTTTGTTGATCTAGTCCTCCAAACTAACTGTATTATCTTTCTATAGAGTGTTCTAAAAGTAATTCAATGAAAGGTGAACTCAGGTGAAGAAAGACACTGGCAAGAAAGGCAAGAGTAGCTCAAATGAGAGGACAAGGCAGCCTCTACCTTGTTCTCCAGAGCTAGCCTTTCCAGTGGGGACTGTTAGTGCCCATAATGCTTACTGAATCTCAAGTATTCTCACTGGTGATTGCAATTATGCATCACTCACCGCAGGTCTCACTTTTCATCTTCTGGATTGACTAAGAATGCCTTTATTGCACACATTTCTCTTGTTCATTTATAGTCACTGAGGAAATCTCCACAAAGGGGAAGATTTGTATAGGTTACAATATAGTACTTGAAAACTTAATCAATGTATGTTCAACAAATGAAACTTCTATTCAAAAGCATACCAGCCCAGTGGAAAAAATAAAATAACTAAATAAACTAAAATAAAATTTCCTGTTATTAAACATATATATTTTTCACAAATATGAAATGAAGCACTGTATAATTCCTCCAAAGGTCTGTATTTCTTGCTGAAATAGGTAAGTCCATTTATGAAACTTTTCAAAGTAAAAATCATTATGAGGGAAAATTTGAAAACAGCTATATTGAAAGTTATTTAAAAACTCACTGAATGTAATTAAAAATTAAAATCTTATAAATAAAAATCTCAAATAACGTCAGAAGAGAACTTTATGTTGTGTGGAATATAATCTTGATAATTATCTATTCATATTTCACTGAATAGCTTTTTCAGGCTATAAATAAAGGTAAAGCCACATTAT
This sequence comes from Psammomys obesus, assembly GCF_907164565.1. NCBI lineage: Eukaryota > Metazoa > Chordata > Mammalia > Rodentia > Muridae > Psammomys > Psammomys obesus. The sequence continues at coordinate 19,564,530 of NW_026596166.1, read as the reverse complement.
TCTTCTGTATTACATGAACAGAATGATCTGTATCCTTAGTCTGAGTGTCTCTGGAAAGACACAGGGGATATCCAGAAAGAGACCCTGAAAGAAAAGAACAAAGATTTGTTGGAAGTGTGGGTACATTATTGTAATTACAAAAATAAGTTAGATTTATTACTCATATTTTTACTGTCTTATCATTTTTTGCAAAAAATTGAGCATAGAATCAATACATGAGTCATAAACGCAAGTTCTACTTAAACTGACTTCAATATTCCATGCTATAGGGATCACAAATCTAGACTATTACATTGTTCACAGAAAAAAAAGGAGGAAATGAACGTTCAATAAAACTCAGCAGGAAAGTATGTTTTCCTGAGGAGACAGAACCTTCAAATGCATAGACACTCAAATTGAATGGGTTTTACTCATAACCAATTCTTCATGGGTACTTTCATAAATTTTAAAGGCTTCAGAATTCACATGTCAGATGAAACAATGGCCTTTTAAAAAAAAAATGAGTTCTCTGAATATATACCAAGAGGAAGGATTACATTCTACATTTCATATACTCATTTAACATATATGAGTATATGAGTATATAAGAGTAAAGAAAAATAAACACTTGTTCATTTTTAAAGATTGTGTTCTATTTCCATTTTCATTAGGATATATTATAACAGATACTGATTCAGGTCACAAATCTGGAGGGAAAAATAATTAATTGTACATTGCTTCAAATGGAAAGGGAGCAACAATTCAGTAAGCAGGATGTTTTGTTTAAGGGTTATAAAAATAATATTTTAAAAAATTATTTGAGTTTTATACATGAATGAACTAGAAAGTTTTGAGGTGTTTTCTTTTTGGTTTGTTTGTTGTTTGTTTTTTTGTTTTGTTTTTGTTTTTGAGAATCATGATGGAAGGTGCTTTCTATAGGAACTTTGTTACTGAATCCTCACATGAAAAAAACCTCAGGTGGTTTCCTGATTCTTTTATGAGAAATCTTATTTGAGAAAGAGAGTCCTGCAGGCAGTCATTTTCTGAATGTCCATGCCTCTTAGTGCCACCACAAATGGAAGTAAGTTTTAACATGAATTGTCTAGGAATAGAGCAGGCCATAGTTAGCTGGTGTTAAAAATACCATGGAGCAAAAATATTTAGAATTGTGAAGTAAAAATGCTGGAGTACTGTGACAAAAATGACTCCTGTTTATATAACCTCAAAATACTGTCTGTCTGTGCATTGTTTTCAAGATATAACCATTGTAAAAAAAAAAAAACTCATTAATTCACATGACCACAAAAACACAAAATACAATGCAATAAATGGATGCTGTTTATAAAGTACTCTGATTTAAAGTTAATCTGAAAAAATGTGACATAAAATAAATGGCGCCCATCCCTGCCTTGACTGTGCCACCCTTATGATTGTTTCAGTAGAGGGAGGGAGGGTGAGGTTGGGAGGAGATGAGGGAGGAGGCCACAGCCAAGATATAAACTGAATAAATTCTAATAAATGATAACAATAAAAAGAAAAAAAATAGTAATAAGTGAAATATAATGACATGCTGATTTGGAAATATGCAAAATATTAGACAGAGAAGTATATAACATAAAACATTGATACTTGCTGAATTTCAAGTTTGCATGAAGGCTTAATTTTTATGTTCATAATATTTTATATGTATAACGATCAGACAAAATTTAACATTTTTTGTGAAAACTGTACCTTTAATTTTTTTGTTTGGTTTTTAGATATTTTATTTATTCAATATTTTATTTATTTGTATTCTCAGGAGTGACTGAAATTATATATATATATATATATATATATATATATATATATATAATTGAGTCCCATTAAAAATGAAAAGAAATGTTGCCCACAGTCTTATGTATGCATATATTTGGTACCCAGTTGGTAGAGCTGTTTTGAGAGATGTGGGATTTCTGGGTCAGAAGACGTGCAGAACATGGCTGGAAATAGAGCCTGCTGGCTGAGGCCAGGCCTTTGTTCCTATCCTTTCTTTCATTCTTGGTCTCAACCACTTGAACTGTAAGAGAAAGCTTCCATAACAGACTCAACAACCCCAGCCACCATGCCTCTCTCACTGTGAGATACTGCTTTCATTGAACTGTGAGAAAAAATAATCTCTCTCCTTTAAGTTGCTTCTGTCCGATGTTCTGTCACAGCAATGGGAAAGGTAGTCTTTCTACTAAAGATAAGCATTTTCAATATTAAGTGAACACATAGCTCACCTATTCAGGAAAGCTCGATATTCTTTCTGTGGAAATTCATACTAGAAGTCTGTGTGGTCCTCTCAGAAAATGACAGGCCACTCTGATAGAGCCTCTTAGGGTAAGGTTATACCCAAGTCAAGTCCAGCTTTTCCACAATGTTCAAAACATTTACTAGGATACTAACTGATGGCTAACATGGTCTTAAACTAGAGAACTGATGGCTAACACAGTCTTAGTCTGTTTGCACTTTTGCAATAAAATATCACAGATGAGTAATCTAAAACAGATGAACTTTTATCAGATTTCTGCCATGGAGGAGTCCAAAATCAAACTCTATGATGCCCTAGAATGGATTGGATATTTTATTCTCACCCAGTGAATTGATTAGGAAGGAAGAAAAGAACAAATTTTTTTTTTTTTTTTTTTTTTTTTTTTTTGAGAAACTCATGTCATGACTCCATCTCCTTTCAGGTGCCATTACACCTTTTGCAGTGAGAATTAAATTTCAACATAAATATTTGCAATGAACACAATCATCCCCAGAGAATCTTGTCACCAAAATTTTAATTTTAAAATTCTCTGACTTTACTGAAGAAGAAATAATACAGGGTGAATGTGTGCTGTATTAGTTATCACAGGATCTAGACACCAACTTAAAGTAGAGCCATTTATCTTGCATGCACACCTGTATCATGCATTACAAAATTCAATAAGCCCTATGTCAGGCACTGAATCTTTGCATAAATTATCTACTCTTATAAAAAAACAAATACAAAACAAAAAAAAAAAAATAGAAGGAATGAGTATCATGGGTCTTGTGCAAAAAGACTATACAACTAGACTTCAATACTTCAGCTGAATTTATGATTGAGCTGGATGACAGATGGTTATAATCCCAAAGATGTGATAACAAATGCCAGTGAAACGACCTGACTAACTTCTTTTTGAGCTTGGGTCCAAAGCTGGGCCAAAGTTCTTGCCACTCTTTCCCCTTTTTTCCTGCTTGAGGAGTTCCTGGGAAAACCACAGGAGATGGACAGCCAGTCATCTGACCTGGGTTAAATCAATATGAAGTAACCAACTTAAAAAATCAGCAATGTTGGAATCAATCAGAAATGCACAAGTACCCCTTACCACAAACTCAAGCAATTCTAACAAAAGTCTGATGACCACAGCCGAAAATCCCCTAACTGGCTTTAAAAGGAGTATTTGAGTTCGCCCCGCATCCTCAGTTTGCCTGAATGGTAGACCCCTGCATGCCGATTGTTTCTGCAGAATAAACGTTCTTTGTTTTTGTATATAATTTGAGTCTGGGGTCTTCTTTCAGCGATTCGCAGACCCTGACGTTTGGGGGCTTATCCAGTATCGCTGGGGACCCCTGACCCAGTAGTGGAACATTCCACGGGAACGTGTTCTGTTCCCGTGTCTGGACACAATCTGGAGGCGGAAGTGCTAACTTTCTCCCTAGGACGCTGCAGACCCCTATCTGCCAGAACTTGAGGGTTCCATTCTGTCTCGGGTCTTGGTGACTACAGATGGGTTGCATTCCTCTGGTGGAGCCAGTTGTGGAACAGGCTGCCCTCACCATTTGGTTTCTTTTAGATCCACAGGGAACGTAGTCCTGTCTCTGTGTATGTGTCATGTTTGTCCAGGCTGTCTTTATATCTTCTTTTTTTTTTTTTTCCTGGGGGTGGTGGGGTGGTAAAGGGAATCATCATGGGCAAAGCATCAAGCTCTTCCCCACTGATAAAGCTGATAAAGACACAGAGGAAAGACAAATATTAAATCTGAGAACTTTTCTTTTTCCTAAACTTTAAAATGGAGTTTCTTCAAACTCACTGAGTGTTTAGACTATATCCAATATCTATTAATATATTCCTAAAAAAATAAAATAAAATGAAGGATTCAAAGTAGAAAAGAAAATGTTAGCTGATATTTTCTGTTAAATATGGAAATATTGTATATCTCTCTAGCATTAGTCTAAGAGAAAAGATTTTTCTTTTAATCACCTAATAAAAGACAACTAAATGAGTTTATAAGTATAGAAGCACATAAGCAGAGTAAAACTGAATCTAAGTAATATGTAAAATTATTTCTATTCTTTTAGAAAAGAAAGAAACCATACAATCTGATTCTCTGGAGAATATTCGTGCTTTGATATTAGCTCAGTCTTGGTTGGAATACTGTGTTAACTATGTGGTGTAGGATTCCCAATTTATTTGATAATTGCCATTAAAATATCTAACTCTATTTCAGCTTTCCTCTCAGTATCTTAGCGTAAATGACATGCAAGTCACACTCTTAATAACTTCAAGCAGCCTATTGTTATTTCTTTGCAATGATTTCCTTAAATACTTTTGTTATAGAAGTCAGTTAAACTCTTGCCTGCATTATTCGGCTCCTGCGTCTTAAGAACTCTTCTCTGAGGTTCTAATCACCATCAGTTTTGAGGTAGTGCCTACACCGGAATTTGCCTTCCAATTCCTGACAGGAGAAGTAGCTGGCTACTTCCAATTCCGCTGACAGGAGAAGTAGCTGGCTACAAGCAGCTAAAATCTTGGAAAACATCTTCTAAATTCCCACAAATAACTCCTAGAAAACTTCAGCTGACATCAAATAAAAAAAAAGAAGAAGAAGAAGTAAGAAGTTAATTCTGGGCCACCTAGATGGCTTTCAACACCCAACAGAAAAATGGAGTTAAATGAATAGAATAAGTTATAATACAAAACAGAAAGACAAAAAGAGCTAGACTAGATTATAAAAGAGGATCATAAAGTAAAAATTTCAAAAGTTTCCCCCAATAAATACATAAATAATAGACAGACAGATAGATAGATAGATAGATAGATAGATGACAGATTTTTTCTTTTTTATTGTTTATTATTATTAGTTACATTTTACTAACTCTGTATCCCAGCTGTATCCCCCTCCATTATTCCCTCCCAATCCCACTCTCCCTTCCTCAGCTTCTCCCCGTGGCAGGCTCTTTGACTGCCCACCCCCCAAGGGAGGAGCAGTTTTGCTAGGCCACAGAGGAGGACTTTGCAGTTAGCCCTGAAGATAACTGATAAAACAGGGTCAGACGAAGGGGGAGGAGGTGCTCCCCAATTCGTGGATGATAATTTTTTTTTAAATCACCTTCAGATAATGATTACACCTCTGCAACAGTGGACAAACCTCTTTCAGTCACTGAACTAATGAGGTTGGTTATACCTGTGTCTCTACTTAAGAAGAAGTAGATGAGAAAAGTCATCTTCCCTTATACTATTATAAAGGTCAGTATTTATTGAATGAGGAAAGATGGAGGATGATAAACATGGAGAGAATTACATGAACTCCAGCTGCTTCTCAAGTACCATTTATGATGTAATGTGAATCTATGTCAGATTCCTTTTGTACCATTGGCATGATCCATTGCTTACAGAGTCATTTTGATGCAGATGATGATTCCCTCCCTTATTTGGATACCTCACTAACTGCTATGAAAAGGATTGGTAATGTAACTTAAATAAAAAGGTGTGGCAATCCTTTAAAGGCTTGGTCAGAGCTTGATGGCACACTTTGATGCTGGCTAGAGATACCCTTTCCCAGACAAGAACTAACTATATTAATAAAAAATATATATAGCATCAAGAGGACAAACTACATCCAAAATGGACATAGGATGATAACAAAACAAGAGAGCAGGAAGATTTCTTCAGGGCGAGATATCTGTGTTACACTAGAAAAGGCCAAAATCCTATATTGTATGTCTAATAACCACTTATAATTGAGTATATACCATCTGTATTTTTCTGCTTCTGGGATACCTCACTCAGGAGCTTTTCTAGATCCCACCATTTGCCTGCAAATTTTATGATTTCCTTGTTTTTAAAGGCTGAGTAGCGTTCCATGTGTAAATGTACCACAATTTCTGTATCCAATCCTCAGTTGAAGGGCATCTGGGTTGTTTCCAGATTCTGGCTATTCTGAATAAAGCTGCTACAAACATGGCTCAGCAAATGTCCTTGTTGTGTGTAGCTGAATATATTTTGGATATATGCCCAAGAGTGGTATAGCTGTATCTTGAGGTAGCACTATTCCTAATTGTCTGAGAAAGTGCCAGATTGATTTTGAAAGTTGTTGTACAAGTTTATATTCCCACCAGCAATAAAGAAGGGTTCCCCTTTCTCCACATCCTCTCCAGCATGTATTGTCACTTGAGTTTTTTTCTTTATTGTATTTTTTAAATATATATATTTTTTATTTATTAAAATATATTCACTTTGTATCCCAGCTGTAGCCCCACCTTCATCATCTCCTAATCCCTCACTCCCTCCTTCCTTTATCTCCTCCCATGCCCCTTCCCCAGTTCACAGATAGGGGGTACCTCCTCCCCTTCCATCTGACCCAAACTTATCAGGTCTCATCAGGATTGTCTTTCATAGTCTTCCTCTGTGGCCTGGTAAGGCTGCCCACCCCTCATGGGTGGGGGTGATCAAAGAGCCAGCCACTGAATTCATGTTAGACACAGCCCCTGTTCCTCTTACTAGGAACCCACGTGGACACTGAGCTTCCACAGGCTACATATGTGCAGAGGTTCTATATATCCAAAATATGCTCAAGGACAATTGCTCAACCATTTTCACAGGTTTATTCCTAATAGCCGGAATCTAGAAACAACCAAGATGTCCCTCAATTGAGGAATGGATACAGAAACTATGGTACATTTACACAATGGAATACTACTCAGCAATTAAAAACAAGGAAATAATAAAATTTTCAAGCAAATGGTGGGAACTGGAAAAGATCATCCTTGAGTTAGGTATCCCAGAAGCAGAAAGACAAACATGGTATATACTCACTTATAAGTGGACATTAGACATATAATATCTGATAGTCATAATAAAGTCTGTATACCTAAAGAAGCTAAGCAAGAAGGAGGACCCTGGGTAAGACACTAAATTCTCATTTATAAAAGAAAATAGGATAGACATCAGAAGGTGAAAACAAGAAACAAGACAGGAGCCTACCAGAGAGGGCCTCTGAAAGACACTATCCATCAGGGTATTAGAGTGTTTGCTGAGACTCATAATCAAACTTTGGGCAGAGTGCAGGGAATCTTTTGAAAGAAAGGGAGGATAGGGAAGGGTCTGGAGCTCCACAAGGAGAACAACACAGTCACTTGAGTTTTTTATCTTAGCCATTCTGATGGGTATAAAGTGAAATCTCAGGTCGTTTTTATTTGCATTTCCCTGATGACTAAGGACTTTGAGCATTTCTCTAAGTGTTTCTTTACTATTCAATATTCCTCTATAGAGAATTTTCTGTCTAGTTCTATACCTCATTTTTTAATTGGATTATTTGATTTGTTGCTTTTTAACTTCTTGAGTGCTTCATATATTTTGGATATTGGCCCTCTGTCAGATATAGGATTTGTGTAAGTATTTATTAGATATATAGTATAGAATAAGCATACTAAAATCTTTATACCTAAGGAAGCTAAGCAAGAAGAAGGACCCAGGGTAAGATGATCAGTTCTCCCTCTGAGAGGCAAATAGGACAGATAATGGAAGAGGGAGTGAAAAGGAAACAGGATAGGAGCCTATCACAGAGGACCTCTGAAAGACTCTACCCAGCAGTGTATCAAAGCAGATGCTGAGGCTCATAGCCAAACTTTGGGGAGAGTGCAAGGAGTCTTATGAAAGAAGGGGGCAATAGTAAGACCTGGAATTGACAGGAGCTCCACAAGGAGAGCAACAGAACCAAGACATCTGGGCACAGGGGTCTTTTCTGAGACTGATACCCTAACCAAGGACCATGCATGAAAATAACCTAGAATCCTGAAAAGATGTAGTATATGGCAGCTCAGTCTCCAAGTGGGTACCCTAGTAATGGGAACAGGTACTGTCTCTGACATGAACTCAGTGGCTGGCTCTTTGAGCACCTTCCCCAGAGCAGGGAGCAGCCATACCAGGCCACAGAGAAAGACAATGCAGCCAGTCATGATGAGACATGTTAAGGTAGGGTTAGATGGAAGGGTAGGAGGACCTCCCCTATCAGTGGACTTGGAGAGTGGCATGAGAGGAGATGAGGGATGGAGAATGGCATTGGGAGGGGAGGAGTGAAAGGAGGCTACAGATGGGATATAAAGTAAATAAACTTATTAAAATTAAAATTAAAAAAAGAAAAGTCCAAAATCATTTCTTTTCAGACCCTCCTGATAAACACGGCCACTTTGTGAAATCTAGCTCAGACCTTTTTCCTCATTCCTCTTTCATAATGTATGATAGGTGATTCTCTTGAATATTTTAAACAATAATGCATATTTAATATATCTACTAGTGTAATTATCATTGTCCCAGTTATTTGCATCAACTGTGGAAGTTACATTTTCAGTACCCACCTCCCATTGCTCTGGTATAATTTGGAGCAGTATGATTCCATCCTTGATACAGTACTTAAAAATGAATCAACTGTTTGCATTATTTGGGACAAGACTCCCGAATACTCAGCAATTTTACTTGGCTATTTCTTCCAAAATTTCTACTAGATATTACTTAAAGTAAATAAGGTACATTTTTTATTGCCTTACAACACATTGTTTCTATCCATGCTAGATTGCACAATAAGTTTGATATTATATGATAATTACTACAAGTTCAATTTTTAGAAAGTAATGTTTCCCAGAAAACACTCATACCTCTGTTAGTAATATCCTCCTTTTGTAGAAACAATAGCCCAAGTTGAGTTTGTACAAATTTCCCTGATAATTATGAGAATACAGAAATCCACAGAGTGAAAAGGAGTCAACAAATAATTGTTAAAAAAAAAAGACATCTTGAGTTTTTTTATTTAGCTAGGCAGAGTTTTAAGAAAACGTGGCCCTTTTGTTTTTCCTAGGTATTCAAGAAATAGAAAATTAAACTATACAAAGATTAAATAAATGCTGAGAGAGTGTCACATTGCTAAACATGGAAATGTCACTATCAGTGTCTCTCAGCATGCTTGTCTATTTCTCTTTACCTCTGCTTTTGTTCTGATACTGATGATTATTTACTCTGTTTATTATTCTGTGTTTGAAAAATTTTTCTAAAATAGAAATCAGTTCTGAAGAAGAGTATATTTATAACAGGCTGGAGGATGATATAGGCAATGCTAACTTATGTGACTTTGACACAAGCTAGGATCATCAGACAAGAGAAATCCTCAATTGAGAAAATGCCTCCATACTATCAATAGGGCAGTAGGCAAGCCAGATATGCAATTTTTAAATTAGTGATTGAAAGAGAAGGGTCCAGCCCTTTGTGGGTGGTATTATCCCTGGGCTTGTGGTCCTGGGTTCTAAAAGAAAACAGGCTAATCCAACCATGGAAGGCAAGAAGAAGAAATCTTCCATGACCTCTGCATTGCTCCATTATTCTGCCCTTATTGTGTTCCTGCCCTGGCTTCCTTCAATGAGGGATTATGATGTAGACATCTAAGCCAAACAATTCCTTTCTTACTCATGTTGCTTTTTTGTCATAGTGTTTCATCACAGTAGTAACCTTAAACAAGACAGTTTTCATCTTCGGTAATCAACACACATGGTTTTTCGCATGAAACTCCCTCTCACTGTTTTATGAATGGACTTTCTTCTGTGTACCAAAGGAATGCATTTGAAGATTTGAAATGTGGTATTTTTCTGTGCTGAATCATGATAACTCCTAATGACTCTGAATGATTTCTGGATGTCAGCAGGGAAGGTAGGAAAACTTAGAACATATTAAGAAATCAGAAACACAAATATCTGTTAACAAAATATTGGTCTCGTGAAAACCATATCAACTTGTTTAGCTGAAGTCTCTCCTTGAAATAAAATAATACAAAACTTACTGTTAAAATATTATATAGACTTTTATTATAAAGCAACAGCCTTATTGATTTTTCTGTTTGATGAAAATGTTGTTTTATGTAAGGTTGGAGACAGACTAAATCAAATATTTATTTTATAAAGGTAATGTCATTGCAGATGAATAATATGTAAAATGTTATGGAGAAATATAGTATGTCTGTTGCACAACTAAATATAACACTAGAAAATACAGCTTCTTCACAAGTCCAATATAAGGCTAAACACTTAAGAGATGAAAAAATGGTTAGTTTCTTTAGATGTACAGATTTTAGTAGGTTTATTTTATATTGCATGTCTATATGAGTGAGTATATACCCTGTATATCTTTCTGCTTCTGAGACAGCTCAGTCGAGATGATCCTTTCCAGGACCCACCATTTACCTGCAAATTTCATGATTTCCTTATTTTTCATTGTTGAGTAATATTCCATTGTGTAGATGTACCACAGTTTCTGCATCCATTCATCAGTTGAGGGGCATCTGGGCTGTATCCAGCTTCTGGCTATTACAAATAAAGCTGGTACAAACATGGTTGAGCAAAGGTCCTTAATTGTGTACTTGAGCCTGTTTTGGATATATGCCTAAGAGTAGTATGGCTGGATCTTGAGGAAGCACTATTCCTAGTTGTCTGAGAAAGTGCCAGATTGATTTCCAGAGTGGTTGTACAAGTTTACATTCCCACCAGCAGTGGAGGAGGGTTCCCCTTTCTCCACAATCTCTCCAGCATGTGTTGACATTTGAGTTTTTAAGAGAGAGGACCCTGACTAAAATGCTCAATCCCCATCCTGAAAGGCAAAGAGGAAGGACATCAGAAGAAGAAGAAAATAGGAAACAACCTAGGAACCTGCCACACAGGGACTCTGAAAGCCTCTGCCCTGCAGACTATCAAAGCAGACTCTGAAACTTATGGCCAAATGTTGGGCAGTGTGAATGGAATCTTATGTAAGAAGTGGGAAATAGTAAGAGCTGGAGAGGACAGAAAATCCACAAGGAGAGCAACAGAACCAGAAAATTTGAACACAGGGGTCTTTCCAGAGACTCATACTCCAACCAAGGACTATTCATGGAGATAACCTAGGACCCCTGCACAGATGTAGCCCATGGCAGTTCAGTGTCCAAGTGGGTTACATAATAATGGAAAGAGGGACTGCCTCTGACATAATCTGATTGGCCTGCTCTTTGAGCACCTCCCCCGAGGAGGGGTGAGCAGCCTTACCAGAAGATGACAATGCAGCTACTCCTGATGAGAACTGATAGACTAAGATCAGAAGGAGAGGAGGACCTCCCCTATCAGTGGACTTGGGGAGGGGCATGCGTGAAGAAGGGGGAGGGAGAGTGAGACAGAGAATGGAGGAGGGAGGGGTTTATGGGGGATACAAAGTGAATAAAATGTAATTAATAAAAAAATTAAAATTGTATATTTAAAAAATATGGTTAGTTTATCATAACTTATAGGGAACAAGTTTAATTAAAGAGAAAAATAATGTTCTTTATCAAATCCATCCTTCATTCCGAGAAAATGTGAAGTTTAGGAATATATGTACAGGCTAAAAATATTAGAAAGGTGATTTCAGATAATCTAAATGAAGTGACTATTACAGTAAACTTTTATCTAACTTCCTCTTTTTGCCTTCTAAATTCTTATTAATTCAACAAATACCCTTTACTGAAGTACATTAAGTATATAATAGTATATATTTTAAAGAACTTTTACACACAATAATAAATATATTACACTAAAACATTGTTAAATACCTGAGTTTTAGTAAGGCAAGTGAATTTTTTTGATGACAGTTATTGGGTCCTTGATGATAGCTGCTGAATGAGCAGTATATAGACAGGGCTGAAGGCTGGGCTGTTAATAAATTTTTTTTTTAATTTTTATTTTTAGTTACATTTTGTTAACTCTGTGTCCCAGCTGTATCCCGCTCCCTCATACCCTCCCCAACTCCACACTCCCTCCCTGGTCTCCTCCCTGCCCCTTTCCAAGTCCCCTGATAGGGGAGGACCTCCTCCACTTTCATCTGACCCTGTTTTATCAGGTATCTTCAGGGCTGGCTGCAAAGTCCTCCTCTGTGGCCTAACAGACTGCTCCTCCCCTGGGGGGGGGGGTGTCAAACAGCCTGCCCTTGAGATCCTGTTAGAAATAGTCCGTGTTCCCCTTACTTTGGAAAACTACTTGGTTACTGAGCTACCACAGGCCACATCCGAGCAGAAGATCTAGGTTATATCCATAGATGGTCCTTGGTTGAGTGTCAGTCTCAGAAAAGACCCTGTGCCCAGATATATTTGGTCCTTGTAGAGCTCCTATCCTTTCCATATCATACTAACTTCCCTTCTTTCATATGATTCCCTGCACTCTGCCGAGGGTTTGGTTATGAGTCTTAGTGTCTGCTTTGAAACACTGCTAGGTAGAGTCTTTCAGATGCCTTTTGTGGTAGACTCCAGTCATAAGTTCAATGCACATCCCATTTGTCTTTCTAAATGAGGATTAATCACCTTCGCCTGTGTCCACTTTCTTGATTATCTTCTTTAGGTGTGTAGATTTCATTATGTTTATCATGTCTTGTAGGTCTATATAAGCGAGTGTATACCAAGTTTGTCTTTCTCCTTCTGGGATACTTCACTCAGAATGATCTTTTCTAGATCCCACCACTTGCCTGCAAATTTCATGATTTCCTC
>NW_026596166.1:19512857-19536754 GCF_907164565.1 Psammomys obesus | reverse complement strand
TCAAAACGACCCTGAGATATCACCTTACACCCATCAGAATGGCCAAGATGTAAAACTCAAGGGACAACATGTGCTGGAGAGGTTGTGGAGAAAGGGGAACCCTCCTCCACTGCTGGTGGGAATGTAAACTGGTACAACCACTCTGGAAATCTATCTGGCGCTTTCTCAGACAATTAGGAATAGTGCTTCCTCAAGACCCAGCTATACCACTGCTAGGTATATACCCAAAGTTTGCTCAAGTACACAAAAGGGATATTTGCTCAACCATGTTTATAGCAGCTTTATTTGTAATAGCCAGAACCTGGAAACAACCCAGATGTCCATCAACGGAGGAATGGGTACAGAAATTGTGTTATTTTTACACAATGGAATACTACTCAGCAATCAAAAAGGAGGAAATCATGAAATTTGCAGGCAAATGGTGGGATCTAGAACAGATCATCCTGAGTGAAATATCCCAGAAGGAGAAAGACAAACATGGTATATACTTACTTATATAGACCTATAAGATATGATAAACATAATGAAATCTATATACCTAAAAAAGATAATCAAGAGAGCGGACATGGGGTAAGATTATCAATCCTTATTTAGAAAGACAGATGGGATGTGCATTGAACATATGACAGGAGTCTACTGAGCACATTTGAAAGACTCTAACTAGCAGTGTTTTCAAAGCAAAGACTCATGACCAAACCTTTGGCAGAGTACAGGGAATCATAAGAAAGAAGGGGAGTTAGTGCCGGGGCCAGCCAGGCAGGGTTGAACGGTTCTTGAGTTGGGCGTGAGGATTAAAATTAATAAAATGAACACACAGCACACAGGAAACGTTTTAAAAGTCCAGACTCGACAGCCATGGCAAAAGGCAGACTGCTGCAGCAAGCAGTGCCAGCAGCAAGTCTCTCGTCTCTGCCTCAAACTCTGTCTCCAGCCTTCTTCTCTGTCTCCAGCCTTCTCTTTTTTGCCATAACTGTTGGCCTGTCTTTTTATTGTAGAGTTTCTGAGCCAGAGTAGAAACATCTCAGAACAATAGGTTAATTTGCACAAGGAGCCTGAGGAAGAGGTGTGATCCTCACAAGCTATCCCACCTGCTGTCACAAACAAAAGGAGATGGACTTGCAAATTCTCTGCCATTAGTAAAGGCCTGCTAAAAACCATCTCTCCACAGAGATTTAAATATCAAAGCCGGCTGCTTGGAGTCATGGCTCCCGACAAGTTAGTCTGATGAGGAAAGGATAGGAGCTCCACAAGGACCAAATATATCTGGGCACAGGGTCTTTTCTGAGACTGACATGCAACCAAAGACCATGTATCAATATAACCTAGAACCTCTGCTCAGATATAGCCTGTGGTAGCTCAGTAACCAATTGGTTTCCCATAGTGAGGGGAACAAGGACTATTTCTAACAGAAACTCAATGACTGGCTCTTTGGCCTCCCCACCCCCCAAGGGAGGAGCAGTCCTGTCAGGGCACAGAGGAGAGCTTTGCAGCCAGTCCTGAAGATACCTGATAAAGCAGGATTGGATGAATGGGGAGGAGGTCCCCCCCATCAGTGGACTTGGCAAGGGGCATGGTGGAGATGAGGGTGGGAGGGGGGGACTGGGAGGGAATGAGGTATGGAGACAGGGCTGGGATACAGAGTTAATAAAATGTAACTGATAAGAAAAAAATAAAATTAAAAAAAAAAAAAAACTGGCCCTGTGTAGCAGGCTCCGAGGTTGTTTCCTATTTTCTTTTTCTTCTGATGTCCATCCTCTTTGCCTTTCAGGATGGGGATTGAACATTTTAGTTAGGGTCCTCTCTTTTGCTTAGTTTGTTTAGATGTAAAGATTTTAGTGGGTTTATTCTATGTTGTATGTTTATATGAGTGAGTATATACCATGCATGTCTTTTTGCTTCTGGGACAACTGCTACAGAGGGCCTCTGAAAGCCAGAAGAAAACAGGAAACAACCTTGGAACCTGCCACAGAGGGCCTCTGAAAGCCTCTTCAGTATAGACTGTCAAAGCAGATTCTGAGCCTGATGGACAACTGATGGGCAGAGTGAATGGAATTTTATGTAAGAAGTGGGAAATAGTAAGAGCTGGAGGGGACAGGAACTCCACAAGGAGAGCAACAGAACAAGATAATTTGAACACAGGGAACTTCCCAGAGACTCATAGTCCAACCAAGGACTATTCGTGGAGATAACCTAGAACCCCTGCACAGATGTAGCCCATGGCAGTTCAGTGTCCAAGTGGGTTACATAGTAATGGGAAGAGGGACTGCCTCTGACATAATCTGATTGGCCTGCTCTTTGATCACCTCCCCCTGAGGGGGGAGCAGCCTTACCAGGCCACAGTAGAGGACAATGCAGCCACTTTTGATGAAAACTGATAGACTAAGATCAGAAAGGAGAGGAGAACCTCCCCTATCAGTGGACTTGGGGAGTGGCATGCATGCAGAAAGGGGAGGGAGGGTGGGATCTGGAGGGGAGGAGGGAGGGTCTTATGGGGGGATACAAAATGAATAAACTGTAATTAATAAAAAATTTAAAAAAAAACAAATAAAAAAAGAAAAGAAAAGAAAAAAAACTGGCCCTGCCTTTCACTGGCTGTAGCACTCTCAAGAGCTAGTCCTATCTCTCTTCTCTCCAGCTGCAGCACTCAGGAAAGTGGGCCCTTGCCTTGGCAGCAGAGTAGAGTTGGTCCTGGTCGTGTGGGCAACAGTGAGTCAGCTTTTTAAATGTGAGAGTGAGAGAGATGGCCCTGCCATTCACCTGCCACCCCCACTACCTCTTGCCAGCAGTTGGTGAGCTAATATGGGCAGTGCTGGAGAGCTCGACCTGGTGACGCAGGTGTGGGTGTGGAGGATCTGGGAGGCTGACAAACTCAGCTACCACTCAGGCCCAGATCCAAGGCTTTGAATTGTCCTTGACCAAGGTCTACCTCATCCATGAACGGCTGGAGCTTGCGAAAGGACCAGTCCTGCAGATCCAAATCTATGACACAGCATACCAGCAAGATAAATGGGAGGATCCAGTAATGATGGATGGTGTAGCAGAATCCTGAAGTGTCGAACCAGACCAATGACTCATTGCAATGATCATTTGGGAAAAAAAAAAAAAAGTGTGGCCAGAGGAGTATACTTTGGGACAATCTGTGACAAGATATTTTCTGGGTCAAGATATTTTCTATCCTTGCTTGTTTGTTTTGTTGTTATTTATTTTCATTTATGGGGAGTTTGCGAGGATAGAGGGTGGATATGAAAAGACGGGGATCGGGAACATAAGCAATAAAAAGTTAAAACATATTAAAAGCATAAAGTGATACAATAAGGATTTTTCACTCAGAAAAATCCCCTGATGCATGGAGAATACACTCATATCCTCATCATTGTTATTTTATCTTGAAAGAAGACAGGCTTAGAAAGTACCGCTGTAAACTTAATGCAAGTATTAATGCCTAAATTTTCCACATCTTTCATAATTTATTTTTTCAAAATGATGGACTATTCAATTGTTTTTTTTTCTTTCTTGAAACTTTCCTTTTTTTTTTAAAAAAAAAAAGGGAAATACTTTATTTCTGCATTGATCACTGAAATGTTGTGTATAAGGTTTCATTCCTTTCTACTTTAACAGCAATGGTTTCAACCATTGAGAAAGCATGTTTTGAAAATTTACTGTTTTACTGATTTTATGTAGTTTGAATAACTATTTAAGAAAAATTGAAAATACTGGATCGTTAAAAGCCTCATAATAAATCTGGTAACCTTCTTAGTTGGAGGAACAGTTGTGTTTTCATTTGACTACCAGACTATTGAAAAAGTGATACCATCGGTATTTGATTTTCTCTGGGAATCCTATGGAGGCCTTAGAACAGAGTTCCATATCAGCCAGAAAGAAAAGTCATCTCCTAGGAAGAGAGTTCACAAAGAGCTTTGACAGTTTGTCAGATCTCGTTCTGGAAAAAACTTGAGCAAAAGAAAAAAATGATGAGGAGTGAGACAACACCATGACCAGAAATATTTATTTATTCATGTGCCACATCCTCAATATAAACAAGCCCCTAAAGATGGACATGGGAAGGTCATCAGACCCTCATTTATTTCTCTTTCTAATGTGACCATATTAAATAATTATTACTTTTTAAATTTTTACTATTATTTTTTTTTCTTTAGTTGGTCTATTGAAGATGGGTAGACACGTTTAGCTTGTCAGAACTTAAAGGGGCCTGCCTATGACCTTAACAACTCCCATAACTTCATAGCAATCTTGGATAACTGATATGAGAGGTCCATGAGCATTGGAGAATATATAATATTATGCTTTACACTTTAAGGTATGCCAGCTCAAAAAGGTACAGTCATCATTCTGCACATTCTATCTAAAATTGGGTCCAGTACAATGCCTCATCTGATAAAAGCAATTTCTACCATGCCTGATCATCTGAGTGTGGCCCACAGACCACACGTGACAAAAGGAGAGAACTGATTTCACCAAGTTGCCCTTGGCCTCCACATATATACATACGTGTGCAAATACACTCACAACCCCAGAAAGCTGAATAAATAAAGCAATTTTAAAAGAAATGAAACAAAATAGGGGAAACCTCCAAATAAAAGTAAACAGTTCTTCCTGTAAGCAAAATAGCAGACAGAGTAAGCATAGACAGGCTCTTGCTTTGTAAACTTCAAGGCAAGAGTAAGAAGAGTTGCAACCGAGTTCTGTTACCAGGTTGTTTTATTTGGACAAGGAAGAAAAGTCAGTTTAAAGAATTAGGCAGATCTCCAGCATTCTTCAGAGTTACAAAACACATTTTATCAGCATTTGAATGATGATGAATATTGATGATGACAATGATGTTCGGTGGAAAGCTCTGAAAGTTAAAACACTGACTATGAGAAAATGATTTTGCTTTATAATGAGCATCATGCTATGAAAATTGATCCATGTAAACACCAACACTTTACGGTTTCAGGGATTTGGGGAATAACTAATGCTTAGATCTAATTTTAAGTGTAAGGTGTGGTTTAGACAAGCTTGCTAAATATCACAGCAATAATCATCTGGTTAAGAGCATTTGCTTCTCCTATGGGTGAGTTCAGTTCCCAGTACCCACATTGGGCACCTCTGCCAGTAACTGTAAGCGATTTGGTTATCTTCTTTGGCCTACAAGTCACCTGAACACGTATAGCGCGCGCACACACACACACACACACACACACACACACACACACACACACACAGATAAATTTAAAAATAAATCTCATAAAAATGGATAGCAATAAATCAGCTAGAGAACTGAGACAGAATGTAACATTTTAGGAAAATACTCATACAAATGTGCTTATGAATTAAACTTCATAAAATATAAATATAGAGTAACAATATGTTGTATTTTATGAGAAAATACCTTTTTGTGGCTGAAACAAGTCAACATTTCAGAAGGTTCTTTTTTCTCTGAGATTAAGAAATTGAGGTAAAGAGTTAAAAAAAAATTTTTCTTGACCCACATACTTCAGAATCAACATTGTGCAAGCAGATGTTGGTCTTGATTTTTCGGCCAGAATTCTTTGGTGACCAAGGGCTTTGTCAATACCTGTAATGTTTTGAAAACAGTCTTCTTTGAGCCATAGATCTTCACAGTTAAAACCGTAAATATTTGTTAAACGATTCAACAAACTATGTATGAGGCACACGTGTTGTCCTATTTGCAGAGCAATGATGTAGAGGTATCTATTTCCACATGTGTCTGAAGGGATGTTAGTTCGGAGCTATCAAGTAACATCCTAGAAAAATTGCATTATTCCATGTTAAGAAAAAAATTAGATTATAGTAAATTAAACATGGTTCATAAACCATTTCTCAGGATTTGTCATAATAAATTTTCATTAATTCTCCAAACTTGATTGACTCATCAAGTGGCATAACCCACATTTTTCTTGGAAATTGTAAAAAAAAAAAAAAAAAAAAAAAAACTATGACATATCCAATCCCATTTTCTGTATATGGAATTTGTAAATGAACTTTGGCATACAGCATTTGAGGAGCACAGTACGAACGTTTGTTTCACAGAGCCTGACACAGTGTGTGTAGTACATACAAGCTCTTCCAAAATCACCGATATCAGTAATTAGCAACTATGGTATAGACACCAAGGTCTGGTGGGCCAAGACATTGTTCTGTTTACTATGGCCTGTATCTTAACAAAGAGACTATACACTTTATTTTCTATAATATTCTTTTTCATTATAAATTTCCTGGACATAGAGCTGAAGTTGGAAAATGTACAAGAAACAACTCAGACACTTGTTACCAAATATCAGCTATGCTTCAGACTCTGTCAGTCTGTGAAACCAAAAGGAGAAATTACAGTCTAAGAAAATAACTGAGAGATATGAAGATTGTTTTGCTTACCTGATTTTAGAGACTATACTATAATGCTTTCCAATTAATTTGTTGAAATGTCAAATTCTTGTACCCATGCACACAATGAATACGGTTCTAAGGAAGGGATTTTTTTTCTTTTTAAATTTTCATTAAAATTTTTTTATGCATTGTATTCTGATCATGGTTTTTCCTTACCCAACATCTGCAGCTCCTCCCCACTTATTTCCCTACCTGCCTAACTCTGCCAACACCACATGCTTTCTCTCTCTCTCATTCACTCCATCGCTCTTGCTGAATCTATATTTCTTTAGAAATCAAAAGCAAATAACAAAGAAAGGAAGGAAGGAAAGAAGGAAGGAAGGAAGGAAGGAAGGAAGGAAGGAAAGAAGGAAGGAAAAAAGACATCAGAAACACACACACATACACAAAACCCAGAAAAACAAAATCACAAATCATAATCTATAAACAATACTCAAACAAAGCAATGTGAGAGGAGGAGTTTACAAAAATGCATGGAGTTCATTTTCTATTGGCTATCTGTATATATATATATATATATAATACATATATGTATATATGTACATACGTATATATATGTGCACATATATGTATATAGGTATATAACAAAATTTTCCATATATATAGGAAATATATGGAAATTTTCCATAGGCCCATGGCCCTAGTCTCAGGTTCTTGGTCATGAAAAGTGTCTGGAAGGGAGTTGGTCTTAATATAATCAGAGAGTGATTGGTTATTCCTACAAAATTTGTGCCACTATTGCAGCAGGATATTTTCAGTCTTATCTCCAATGGAAATCTCAAGATTTGTAGCTGGGTTGGTGGTTACCTTTGGCCTGTGGCAGTATGCAGAGTATGCTATATGAACACTATAAGCAGAGGTAAAGGCTCTTGATAGGCATCAGCTCAGCTTATCCATGTTCAATGAGATATATAAGTGTGGTCTTCATCAATAAGGTCTTACCATTAGTTTATGGAAAATAACTAAAAGCCTTGATACTATCTAGCACTGTCTGGGCATTTCCAAGGAGCACCTTTGGCCAACGACTTACCTGGCTACAATCCATTCCCTGTACCGAAGGTTTTACTTGCTGATGAAAAAATCCAGTTAATTAATTAATGCAAAATGAGACTAGACTTTCTTTTTACACTGGATTCACATTTGCTGGTTTCTTTTCTAAGGTGATAGAATATTCTTATTATATATCCTTTGGGGTATAAATTACTTAGCCTAAAAATAACAGTAACTAAAAATTATTAGTAAGTAGTAGGAATTTTCAAAATATCTAAAGTGAAAAAAAATATAGATAATGTATTTTAAATTTTCTCAGATAAATTATAGTAGCAAAAAATTTATAACTATGTATATGTGTCTATAATTGCAAATTAAGAGAATGAAAATTAGGCTCATCTTTATAAAGAAATCTGTGTAAGACTAAAATAAAAACAATTATATTTTAGATATTTTGTTTATCTGTGTAAATTTTCTATATATCTTTTCACTTCATTAAAAGTGACTCATTATATGGAATTCAAAAAGGTGTAATATTATTAAGCTATTAATTTTGAAACATAATTTCTTAAAAAAACATTCAAAGCTACCATTTTTCTTGTTATTATTAGAAAACAGTATTACTGCAACCTCATATAGCAGAATTGTAGATATTAAAAATTCTTTCGGGTAGGAAGGCGCTTTTTATAATAAACACTGTTTCTCTAAAAGAAGATGCCTTTTGTACCATCTTGCTAAATTAAAACACTTAATTTTTGCACACTAACTATGCATTTGTCCAAAATTAGATCAACTATCCAGGAAAAAACAATAAGAAAGAATAAGTAACACCGAAAGTCCAGATAATAAATAGAAAAACATTCTACTTTGGAAGGTAGCGTTTCTGACCAAACTTATATTTCTAATGTTTAGAAGAACTATTTAAAAGTCTCTTCTTTCCCCATTATTTAATTATTTTAATACTGGTCTTTAAGCGTTTGTCATATGGTGTTGTGGAGGCAGAGGGCAAAGGATCTGGGATACTGGTGATTGTCAGGAGAAAATAAGTGTGATATGCACACGCGTGATATATACATATATGCAACTCCTTTACAACTGAAAATTGCTTTTATTTTCAAGCAGAAATTTTTCTTACTGTTCCGCTTTTGAAAGTGTCACTTTAAGTCCTGTATACCGTGAAGTAACAAGATAGAAAAACATCACTGAAACTTGATTCCTTGAATCAGGGGAAGGGCTGTGTGGTAGTTGGTGGTAGAGGTGTATCTTTGCAAATACTGCTTCCAGGCCTCGCTGCCCCATTCCCTGCCACCGCCTGTGTGCTTCTCTCCTCCAAACGCGCCGCCAGTCTCAGCCCCGCTGGTAGGAATGTTGACGTTTGCAACGTCACAGTCTGAACCTTTAGGTCCAAGCCAGCGGAAGATTCTCCTTGTGCACAATGGGTGCATCGTGGGCAAGGCAGGTCAAAACGGTGGGCTCCACATAATTGCCAGGTTTTATCCATAACCTTGCCCCCATAGACCACTGTGTCTCCTTCTTTCTTTGTTTCTTCCACTGTTTGAAGAAATACGCTCACTGCCTGTTTGGTATGGAATGGTGCATAGAGAATATTTGGGTCCCAGAGGTTCCCAACACGGATCTGACAGTAGGCACTTTTCAGTCTTTCTACAACTTCCTTATGGATGCTTTCATGCAAAAACAGTCGCCTCACACTGGTACACCTTTGGCCAACTATTCCCACGGAAGCAAACAGAGCTGATGGAAGAACTAAGCTGAGGTCAAAAGCAAAAATGGCATAATTTTCTCCAAGCTCTAACACGCTTTTCCCAAACCTCTCCTGCACCACCCGGGCCACCTGCTTTCCCACATGAGTGCTCCAGGTGAAGGACAACAGGTTCACACGCTCATCTTTGGCCATTGCTGTGCCGATATCTGCTCCACCACAAGTCAGGGAACAAATGGCACCAGGCAGCTGGCTGTCTTCCAAAACCTTAGCTATCATCTTTGTGACAGCTACACTAACAAGGGAAGTTGTTGGCGCTCCTTTCCAAATATACACATTCCCAGAGATCAGCGCTCTGGCGTTGTTCCAGCCAAACTGTACAGCCAAGGGGAAGTTGAAGGCAGTGATGATTCCCACCAGGCCCAACGGATTCCACTGTTCAGTGAAAGTGTGGCCAGGCCTTTCAGAAGGCAAGATGGGGCCCTCATCATCCTGAACAAGCCAGCAGCGCAATCACGGATGTCCACGTACTCCCGAACTTATATTCCTTCCACTAAGATTTTGCCCCTCTCCAAAGACACCAGTTTTCCCAGATTTCGGATCTTCTCCCAGAAGGCAAAGCCAATCTTTCTGAGTACTTCTCTTCGCTTTGGGGCAGGACATCTGCCCAAATTTTCCAAGCTTCCTTGGCTTCCTTTATGGGGTTGTGATAGTTGTCCATACTGGCCTGCCAGACTCTTGCTATTGGCTCATTGTTAGCAGGGTAATAAGTCGTAATTACCTCTCTGCGGCCATCCCATCTTCCATTATACAGGGCGTCGTTTTTTGCGGAACCCCAGTTCTTTGCAGACAAGCATATTGGTGATGGCTTATCAGAAGAGGGGACATGAGGGTGGGAAAGCCTGCTGGTCTTCACAGTCTGCAGCCATATACCGGGCTCAGCATGCTAGAAGCCCCGGCCGCAAGGGAATCCGGGAAGGTGTATTAATTTTTAATTTATGTGATTTCCCTGCGTACAATCTGCTTGGCTCATGGCGTTATAGATCCGAAGAAGGCATTGGACCCCTACAGCCTGAATTGGGAGTAACCATATGAACGTATGTATTGCATGCAGTTCCCACAAAGGACAGAAGAGGGCATCAGGTCTTCTGGTATTAGAGTCACACATTTTCAGTGACCATGTAGGTGCTGTGAAAAGACCCTAGGGGTCTTAGGTTATCTCCATGCATAGTCCTTGGTTGGAATAGCAGTCTCAGGAAAGACCCCTGTGTCCAGATTTTTTGGTTCTGTTGCTCTCCTTATGGAGTTCCTGTCCTCTCCAGATCTTACTATTTCCCACTTCTTTCCTAAGATTCCCTGAATTCTGCACAGATGTAGCCCAAGTGGGCAGTTCAGTATCCAAGTGGGTTCCACTGTAATAGGAACAGGGACTGTCTCTGACATGAACTGATTGGCTGGCTCTTTAATATCCTCCCCCTGAGGGGGAAGCAGCATTACCAGGCCACAGAAGAAGACAATGCAGCCACTCTTGATGAGACCTAATTGACTAGGATCAGAAGGAAGGAAAAGAAGTCCTCCTCTATGAGTGGACTTGGGGAGGGGCATGCAGGTAGATGGTGGAGGAAGGGAGGGATTGGGATGGGAGGAGGGAAGGAACCACGGGGGAATACAAAGTGAGTAAAGTGTAATTAATAAAGAAAAATAAAATAAAATAAAGACCCTGGGGCTTTTACAAGAATAATAAATGCATTTGTTCTTAGCCACTGAGCCATCTATCCCCAAAACTGGACTTACAGATAGTTGCAAGCCATCATGTTGTTGCTGGAATTTGAACCCAAATCTTCTGCAATAGTAACAAGTGATCTTAACCACTGAATATTCTTGCTAGCATCTCCCCTTTTCTTTTGTATTTTATATGAAAATATACTCTGAATACAATATTTTCTTTCTCATCTCATCACAGATTCTTCCCACCTCCTCAACCATACAAATCCATACTTTTTTACCTTCAAGAAGCAAACCAGAAAACAAAAGACAGAAAAATCCACAAGAAACACACACATGCACAAAACCAAAGGTAATAAGAACACAAAAGCAGAAACCATAATATACAAGCAAAGGCCAGTAAGATAAAAAAAAAATGCCCAAGCAAAGCAATATGAGCCAATGATCTATAAGAACATGACTGAGTTCATTTTGTGTTAAGCCATCTACTGCTGTCTACCCTTATGTGTGGTTTATTCTCAGTAAGACTCTAATGGAGAAGATTAAATTTTCCTTTGCAAAGAATTCTCAATTGGAAATTTTCTTTATAACTCTAATTTTGAAATAACAATGTAAGTAGTCTATCTAGGCATATATATATATATATATATATATATATATGTATGCTCTCAGTCTATATATATCTATATATCTATATCTATCTATCTATCTATATCTATATATCTATATCTATATATCTATATATCTATATATCTATATATCTATATATCTATATATCTATATATATATATATATATATATATATACCCTAGACTGAGAGTGTGGTTTTGGCATTTACATCCTAAATATTTATGACCTTTTTCAGCATGAAGAGATATGTATCTGTAGACTGCATGAACAACCCACCAGTTATGTGACTAGCAGATACACAAAGGAGAAACAACCTCTCTGTGAAATCCAGGTCACTTAGAAAGATTCTATATCAATTGAATATTCAAGTCTAAACCAAAAATATTTATTAATGGTGCTCCTTGCATTTAGTAAGAGTATTACGCTTGACATTAATTCATGACACACATTTTCCTTTACCGTTTGCTTAGCCTTACCTTAGGAGTTACGTTGAAAGCATCAAGAGTGTTTTTAGAATCTCAGAAAATCCTGAACAGAGGACCACATCAAATAACTTATGATGGTTTCTTTTGAATGTAACAATTTATAACAATAATTGATTCTTAACACATGTATTTTAAAGAGTTTATATGGGTATAAATCAAATAGAATTTTAATTGAGGGATATGGAAAGGTAGGTTAAATGGGAATATTTTCTTTATCGACAAAGGACTAGCAAGTGTTCAGTGTCTATTCCACAAACCTACAGCTTAAGTCACTTGCTGACCTAGTATTCACTTTTCTAGAACAAGAACCGTAGGTAAGTTTGTTTCATGCTGAAGTAGAAACTGAATGTAAGGACAACATGTAACCACCCCAGCTTTCAAATTTAATAAAGTAACAAAGGTAGAGATCAGGAATTTATATTCTCTGAATAGTAACTAGGTTATAGAAAAAATAAAGCAATTATCTTTAATTGCCTGTGAGAAAAGGATTTAGGATGAAAGTGTAGGTTACAGGCCTAAGGCAAACCATTCACTCAAAAAAAAAAAATGTTCTCGTGTCTTTACTTTAAAGCAGTATTAGATTAATGTTTTAAAGCTGAGATATTACACAGAATTTCTGTGTACTACTCATCCACTTTCCATCTTAATAACAACATATTACTGTGGTAAGTAACTATACTAACTCTCAAATGTTTATTAAAATTTCACTTTCAGACTTCCTTAGTTTTAGCACGGTATTCTTTTTTTTCTGTTCCTAACTGAATCTTGGATGCTATTACATTGATTTATCACGTCTCCTTTTCCCCGGCTTTCCTGTTCATGACTTTGACACTTTGAAGAGAACTAATCAGGAACTTTGTAGAATGCCCTTCAGCTAAGGTAAGCATGCTGTTTTATCAGGATTAAACTGGAGCTATATATTTTGAGGATGAAGACTATTGAAGTAAATGTCCTTCTCACACATCATATCAAGGGCTATATGAATTACTTTTCTTGTCACTATGATGAAATGCCTAACAGAAGCAATGGGGAGGAAAGGTTTATTTTGGATCATGTATTCAGATAGATGTCAGTCCATCCTGGCAAGACAGGGATAATGATGAGAAGGAGTGCGAGGCCATGACTATTCACCCTCCATGAATAGAAAGCAGAGAGTATAAGAACCACCGGGAAGAATAACTCTCAAAATCCCTCCCCTAGTGATCTACTTCCTAGAGGCTCCACAGACTTCAGGGTCACCTGATCATCTGGAGCCCAAGCATCCAAACTATGAGCCAACAGAAATATTTAAAGTCCGAAAATACAAATAAGGTACACCATATTAATAAGACTTAGTGTTAACTGTCAGTATCTAACTTTAGTAATGTTTTATCCGCTTATGGGTCATTATCCCCTCCTCCCTTTTTCATGTCGCATTCCATGTTAAAAACCTCATCCAACACTCATATAATGCATAAATAATGCTCGTCCTCTCTGGAGGAAGGTTTTTAATGTAAATTTTTGGAATTATTCTACAAAAGTGATTTTCTTTTCTCGGTGTCTTTATTTTATTTTGTTCCTTTTCTTTAGTTACAATCTAATACTATTTTAGAACTTTTTCTTGCTCAACTTTTAAAACCTTGGATGAAGTGGGCACTTTTTGAGGCTTTCTACACTCTGTTGTGTTCTCTTTGGTTTTTTATTAGCTTGAAGCACTTGGGAATACTCTAGGATCCAACTCACCTGTCTCAGTCACCAACTAAAACTTTCTCCAAGGAGCCCCAGTTTCTTTTATCACAGAATAATATCAGAAATCAAAATTGAGATAGAGGGTATCTTTCCTGCTATCCATGTGACCTAGTAAGGGTATGTACAATTAACACTAACCGATGATGCACAAATAACTATTATCATTTTCTTATGAAATTACTTACTTCTGGCTCATCCTGATGCTCCATCATTATCTCATGGATCATATTCTCCCCTCTTGTTTAAATAAAACCTCACTCTTAACCAGAGAGAAATGTGACTCCAAATAACCAGATCCATCCACGTACTGCTTATTTCTTATATACGCACAAATTAATGTTAGGAGTTGAATTGTGTTTCCCCAACTTCAAATGTTGATACCCTAAGTTCAGTACCTCAGAATGTGACCTTATTTGGAAATAAGATCGTGTAGATGTAAAGTGTTGAGCATGAACTCAAGAGGTTAAACAGAAATAAATCAAGTAATCCAATTAAAAATGAGGTACAGAGATAAATAAATTCTCAATAGAGGAATATAGAATGGCAGAGAAACACTTAAAGAAATGCTCAAGTCCTTAGCCATCAGGGAAATGCAAATCAAAACGACCCTGAGATTTTATCTTATACCCATCAGAATGGCTAAAATCAAAGACTCAACACGTGCTGGAGAGGATGTGGAGAAAGAGGAACTCTCCTTCATTGCTGGTAGGAATGTAAACTTGTACAACCACTTTGGAAAATAATCTGGCACTTTCTCAGACAATTAGGAATAGTGCTACCTCAAGATCCAACTGTACCATTTCCAGACATATATCCAAAACATTCTCAAGTATACAACAAGAACATTTGCTCAACCAGGTTCGTAGCAGCTTTATTCATAATAGTTAGAACCTGGAAACAACCCAGATGTCCCTCAACTGAGGAATGGATACAGAAACTATGGTACATTTACACAATGGAATACTACTCAGCAATTAAAAACAAGGAAATCATGAAATTTGCAGGCAAATGGTGGGATCTAGAAAAGATCATCCTGAGTGAGGTGTACCAGAAACAGAAGGACACACCTGGTATATACTCACTCATAAGTGGATATTAGACATATAAGATAGGATAAACATACCAAAATCTGTACACTTAGAGAAGCTCATCAAGAAGGAAGACTCTGGGTAAGATGCTCAATCCTCATTCAGAAAGGCAAAGAGGATGGACATCAGAAGGGGGAGAAAACAAGAAACAGGACAGGAGCCTACCACAGAGGGCCTCTGAAAGACTCTACCCAACAGTGTATCACCCCCATATCTTGTCAGGAGCCTCTCCCATCCCAGGTCCCCAGCTTGTCCCAAAGATAACCCAACACCAATTTACCTTCTCTCCCCCAGCCCTCCCACCACCTACCCCCACTCTAGCCACACTTGATGCCCCCTAACCTTCTCCACTTCCTCTCTCCCTGACTCCCCCCTCTCCCTCTACTTCTGATGTCTATTTTATTTCCCCTTCTTAGTAGCATTCAAGGAAACAGATGGGGAGACCCATAGCTAAACATTAGACAAAACTCAGACTCTTGTGGAAGAGTTAGGAGCAAGATTAAGGAAGATGAAATGATCAAGGACACCACAAAAAGACCTACATATCCACCTAATAACCTAGGTCCATGGGGGCTCATGGAGACTGAGCCACTAACCAAAGAACATATGTGGACTGGTCCTAGGCCTCCTAGAGACATGAACCTAATGAATCATAGGGCTTTTCTCCTGTTTTTAACATATGAATGTTATTTTATATTTAGGTCATGTTATATTTTATATTTCAGGTGACAAATCTTTGAGCTAAATTCTATAAAATATGTATTGTATGTCACTGGGGACTGTGTTGAACTGCTTCTGATTTTTTCTCAATGATCCTTAGATTGTATTTGCATGTGCATGCTTCTCATTCTCTATTCTCTTCCACTGACTTAGACATCTATTCTTTCATCTTGTGGTGCTTATTTTTGATTGCCAATTTGACTATATATGGAATTAACTAAAGTTCAAGTGGCTGTGATACAGATGTGAGGGTTTTTTCTTTTTCTTAATTAAATTATTTGAAGTAGGAAGGCCTACTTCTAATCCTGATTTTTAAGGTGGAAAAATAAACCTTTGATCCAGATCTTATGAGGTTGGAAGATCCATCTTTTATCTGGGTCACAACTTCTTCTAGCAGCATATATAAAGGACACAAAGGAAGGAATCTTGCTCTTTGTCTGCTTCTTCTCACTCTTGCTAGCCAGTCCATTCCTTCACCGTCATTAGTAGAACTTATTTCTTTGAGATTCCAACATATACTGAAGATTAGATGAGACATTCAACCTTGTGGACTAAACAACTACTAGATTCTTGGATCTTCCATTAGTTAACAATCATTGTTAAGTTGGCTGTACCTAAAACCAGATACTCTAAATCTGTTAGAAGAAAAAGTGGGGAAGAGCTTTGAACTCATTGGCACAGGAGACAACTTCCTGAACAGAACACTAACAGCACAGGCTCTAAGAGCAACAATCAATAAATGGGACCTCATGAAACTGAAAAGCTTCTGTAAAGCAAAGGACACTGTCATCGAAACAAAACAACTGCCTACAGATTGGGAAAGAATCTTCACTAACCCTTTATCTGACAGAGGACTAATATCCAGTATATACAAAGAACTAAAGAAGCTGAAAAGCAGCAAACCAAGTAATCCAATTAAAAAATGGGGAACAGAGCTAAAAAGAGAATTCTCGACAGAGGAATATCGAATGGCAGAGAAACATTTAAAGAAATGCTCAACCTCATTAGCCATCAGGGAAATGCAAATCAAAACGACCCTGAGATTTCACCTTACACGCATCAGAATGGCCAAAATGAAAAATTCAAGGGACAACACATGCTGGAGAGATTGTGGAGAAAGTGGAACCCTCCTCCACTGCTGGTGGGAAGGTAAACTGATACAACCACTCTGGAAATCTATCTGGCGCTTTCTAAGACAATTAGGAATAGTGCTTCCTCAAGACCCAGATATACCACTGCTAGGTATATACCCAAACTTTGCTCAAGTACACAAAAGGGATATTTTTGTGTATAGCAGCATGTTTATATGTTTATATGCATGTTTATAGCAGCATTATTTGTAATAGCCAGAACCTGGAAACAACCCAGATGTCCATCAATGGAGGAATGGGTACAGAAATTGTGTTATTTTTACACAATGGAATACTACTCAGCAATCAAAAAGGAGGAAATCATGAAATTTGCAGGCAGATGGAGGGATCTAGAAAAGATCATTCTGAGTGAAATATCCCAGAAGGAGAAAGACAAACACGGTATATACTCACTTACATAGACCTATAAGATATGACAAACATAATGAAATCTATACACCTAAAAAAGATTATCAAGAGAGCGGACATGGGATGATCAATCCTCCTTTAGAAAGACAGATGGAATGTGCATTGAACGTATGACAGTAGTCTACTGAGCGCATCTGAAAGACTCTAACTAGCAGTGTTTTCAAAGCAGATACAAAGACTCCTGACCAAACCTTCGGCAGAGTACACGAATCATATGAAAGAAGGGGAGTTAGTATGATGGGGAAAGGAAAGGAGATCCACAAGGACCAAATATATCTGGGCACAGGGTCTTATCAGAGACTGTCATTCAACCAAGGACCATGTATGGATATAACCTAGAACCTCTGCTCAGATGTAGCCTGTGGTAGCTCAGTAACCAATTGGTTTCCCATAGTGAGGGGAACAAAGACTATTTCTAACAGGAACTCAATGACTGGCTCTTTGACCTCCCTACCCCCCAGGGGAGGAGCAGTCCTGTTAGGCCACAGAGGAGGGCTTTGCAGCCAGTCCTGAAGATACCTGATAAAACAGGATTGGATGAATGGGGAGGAGGTACCCCCCTATCAGTGGACTCGGCAAGGGGCACGGTGGAGATGAGGGAGGGAGGGTGGGATTGGGAGGGAATGAGGGAGAGGGACATGGCTGGGATACAGATTTAATAAAATGTAACTGATAAGAAAAAAATTAAATTAAATTAAAAACTTAAACAAAAAGTTGGCTATACCACAGACAGCCTACTAATAAATTCCCTTCATACTATATGTATATTCATGTTAATATTATATATATATATATATATATATATATATATATATATATATATATATATTCATATATAATCATTCTGTACATAATGATCCTCTGGAGAACCCTGATTAATACACATACATTAGCATCCAACTCTCTTTCTTAGTATAGCCTTACAAAAAACATAAAATTGGTGCAGAATGCAGAAGGATAACTCCCAAAGACATCCGGGACTCACAGGTGCTTTAGGATAAATGGAAAGGGAATTAAACTGAGGAAAGAGGTGAGTTTTATAGTATAACATTATTTCTAACATTGCCTCAAGCATCATTTAAGTTGAAGAGAGAAGGGCTGTCATCAGAACACTCTGAATGTCCTCTCTTATTCCTGTTGTTACTCTCAGAGAACACAGTCTTACACTGTTGCAAGTGAAACACTCCTCCCTGTGCATGCTTTAATGAGGACGGTGGTGTGCGAAAGACAGAAGTGTTGTTACAAAACCCATCAAGGGAACTTCAAAACATTTTCACAGTTCACATGTTTGCCTTCTTCCCTACTTAGTCCTAGTTCTCTAACACTAGGCCTGAGACAAGAAGTTCCTGTACTAGAAGATGAGGACCATGAGAATGGAATAGTCTGACCAGACAGTTTCTCTCCAAATCTCAAACAGAGCAGTCTACTGGTCTGCTCAAATCACCAGGAAGCCTCTCTGTGTCTTCCACTGAGTTGTAAAGATTCTTCCCTGCAGTCTCAGGCTGTCTGATTATTTGGACGGTAAGTCCAAAATCTCTGCTTGATGCTGAGCTTTTTAGTGGCTGACACATACCATCATGAGACCTATCTGCCTTTGTAACTCTCCATCCACTTCTTTCTCCTTGAAGTGTCTCTGGCTATTTGATGTCGTATTTCTTCCATATGTAAGCTTTTGTTGTTTTTGCTGTTGATAAGAAAAAAACAACAACAAAAAAAACCAAAGAAAAAAAGTTTAAATTATTATTTTTATTTTTACGGAGGTGTATTTGTGTGTGTTTGTGTGCCCTTGGGTATGTACACATGAGCAGGAGTGCCTGGGGAAGCCAGAGACAGGACATCTCCTTGGAACTGGAATTACAGAAGATTTTGATCTTAATGTGCAAGGGTGGTAAGAAGCAAAGCTGGCTCCTCCAGAGGAGCAGTGAGTGCTTTTGACAGTTGAGCTACTTCTCCAGGCCCTCTTTTTGAGTTCTTAAAATTTATAATTAACACAAAGGCCTTCAAATGAATGCTGCTACTAAGAGCCTGTTCATAAGTGCTCATCTTTTGTACTCTCATTACTACCTCTAGATTTCACATGAATTTGATTAACTGAAAAAAAAGTAATTAGTATCCTAGACAGTATACAACCACTGTCCTCAAATTAAACATATAAGGCACTCAAAATATCCCCTATGATTTCCAAGCAGCGATACACTTTCATAATGCCCAAAGCAAATTGTTACATCAGGAAAAAAAAGAATAATATTATTTTCATTTTGGTGGTTTAACCCTTGCACAGTCTTCAGAGACAAGGGTGACTCCCTGAGTATCTCTCTGATGGGTTTCATTTCAGTGGCTGTACAGATTGTGACAAGTGCTAAGTGTGCTGGGCACCATCTTGAAGGCTAAGCAAGAAATAATACAAAAAGTAGGAAGTATTTCTTTCTAGTAAGACATAAAATGGCATTCACTAATTCTCAGAGGAGAACAATGAACCTAGGGAAGACAGAAAAAAAAAACCTTGGTAGAAAAAAACAGGAAAGATTTGTGATACTAAATAAAAGGTAGAATAAAAACAAGGACGTGGTATCCAAAATCACCCATAGCCACCCCTGAAACAGACACATACACACACACACACACACACACACACATTTATCAGGTCTGGTCAGCTCATTTGAGAAGATGGGTTAGGAATTTGGGAAGACAGACCAACCAAGAGGATGTATTTAAAAAACCTCAGAGTTCCACACAAATGAAGGCAAATAAAGAAGAAATAAACAAAGCTCTCATAGAAATACAGGCAATTATACCCAAAGAAGTAGAGGCACAATTAGTGATACATAGAGAGGGAACAGACAAAAAAAATAGAAGCTATCATTGAAAAGCAGGAGTCCACATTCAAACAGATGAAGGAAATGGTGCAAGACATGAAAACAGAATTAGAATCAATAAAGAAAACACAAATAGAGAAAAAGCAGGAGCTGGAGAACATAGAGAAAAGATCAGGCACTACAAAGGTAAGCATTACCAACAGAATACAAGAGATGAAAGAAAGAATCTCAGGAGCCGAAGATACACTTGCGGAAATTGACACGTCTCTCAAAGAAAAAATAAAATCAGAAAAGTTCCAAACACAAAACATCCAAGAAATCAAGGACACCATGAAAAGACAAAACCTAAGAATAATAGGAGTAGAAGAAAAAGAAGACATCAGGCTCAAAGGTCCGGAAAATATTTTCAAGAAAATTATAGAAGAAAACTTTCCCAACCTAAAGAAGGAGATGGCCATAAACATACAACAGGCCTACAGAACACCAAGTAGACTAGACCAGAAAAGAAATTCTTCACGTCACATCATAGTCAAAACACCGAACCTACAAAACAA
Organism: Psammomys obesus; assembly: GCF_907164565.1. Lineage (NCBI taxonomy): Eukaryota > Metazoa > Chordata > Mammalia > Rodentia > Muridae > Psammomys > Psammomys obesus. The sequence goes on along the minus strand of NW_026596166.1, from coordinate 19,516,331 downwards.
AGAAAAAATTCTAAAAGCAGCAAGGGAAAAAGGCCAAGTAACATATGAAGGTAGACCTATCAGAATCACACCAGATTTCTCAACAGAAACTATGAAAGCCAGAAGGGCCTGGACAGAAATCATACAGTCCTTAAGGGACCACAGATTCCAACCCAGACTACTATACCCAGCAAAACTTTCAATCAACATAGACGGAGAATTCAAGATATTCCAAGACAAAACCAAATTTAAACAATATCTACATAGTAACCCAGCTCTTCAGAAGTTACTAGAAGGGAAACTCCAAACCAAAGAAAACAACTACAACAAAGGAAACAGAGGAAATAGATAACTACACAACAAAAAAACCAAAAGAAGACAAGCAATGAAACTCAGTGACACCACCAATCCCACATCTAAAGTAAGTAACAATTGTTGGTCACTAGTTTCTATCAACATCAACGGACTCAACTCCCCAATTAAAAGACACAGACTAACAGAATGGTTGCGGAAACAGGATCCATCATTCTGTTGCATCCAAGAAACACACCTATGCAACAAAGATAAACACTACCTCAGAGTAAAGGGTTGGAAAATGTCTTTCAAGCAAATGGTCCCAGAAAACAAGTAGGAGTAGCCATTCTAATATCTAATAAAATAGACTTTCAACCCAAGTTAATCAAAAAAGATAAGGACGGTCACTATATTCTCATCAAAGGAAAAATCCACCAAGAAAACATCACAATTTTGAATATCTATGCCCCAAATACAAGAGCACCTACATTCGTAAATGAAACAATATTAAAGCTTAAATCACACATTGATCCTAAAACCCTAATAGTGGGAGACTTCAACACTCCACTCTCACCAAGGGACAGATCAACTAGACAGAAAACAAATAGGGAAATAAAAAAACTTACAGAGACCCTAAATCAAATGGACCTAATAGACATCTACAGATCTTTTCATCCAAACTCAAAAGAGTATACCTTCTTTTCAGCACCGCATGGAACCTTATACAAAATAGACCATATAGTTGGTCATAAAGCAAGCCTCAACAGATACAAAAAGATTGAAATAATACCTTGAATTCTATCTGACCACCATGGACTTAAGCTGGACCTCAACAACAACAGAAATAACAAACAGCCTACATGCACATGGAAACTGAACAACTTGTTACTCAACGACAGCTGGATTAAGGAAGAAATAAAGAAAGAAATTAAAGACTTCCTAGAATTCAATGAAAATGAAGGCACAACATACCCAAATTTATGGGACACATTGAAAGCAGTGCTCAGGGGAAAATTTATAGCACTAAGTGCCTGCAAGAAGAAATTTGTAACATCACATACAAACAACTTAATGGCCCAACTGAAAACCCTAGAAAAAACAGAAGCAGATACACTCAAGTGGAGCAGAAGGCTGGAAATAATCAAACTCAGGGCTGAAATCAATCAATTAGAAACAAATAAAACTATCCAAAGAATCAATGAAACAAAAAGCTGGTTCTTTGAGAAAATCAACAAGATAGACAAACCCTTAGCCAAACTAACTAAAAAGCAGAGAGAATCTATCCAAATCAACAAAAACAGAGATGAAAAGGGTGACATAACTACAGACACAGAGGAAATACAAACAATCATTAGGTCATACTACACAAGCCTATATGCCACAAAATTTGAAAACCTAAATGAAATGGATAACTTTCTTGACAGATTCCATCTACCAAAATTAAGTCAAGATCAGGTAGAAAAACTGAACAGCCCTATATCCCCCAAGGAAATTGAAGCAGTCATTCACAGTCTCCCCTCCAAAAAAAGCCCTGGGCCAGATGGTTTCAGCGCGGAATTCTACCAGACCTTCAAAGAAGTGCTCACACCAATTCTCCTCAAACTATTCCACAAAATAGAAACAGAAGGTACATTACCAAACTAATTCTATGAAGCAACAGTCACCCTGATACCTAAACCACACAAAGATCCAACAAAAAAAGAGTACTTCAGACCTATCTCTATTATGAACATTGACACAAAAATACTTAATAAAATACTTGCAAACAGAATCCAAGAACACATCAAAGATATCATCCACCATGACCAAGTAGGCTTCATCCCAGGCATGTGAGGGTGGTTCAACATATGGAAATCCATCAATGTAATCCACCACATAAACAAACTGAAGGACAAAAACCACATGATCATCTCCTTAGATGCTGAAAAAGCATTTGAAAAAGTCCAACACCCATTCATGTTTAAAGTCTTGGAGAGATCAGGAATACAAGGCACATATCTAAACATAGTAAAGGCAATATACAGCAAGCCTATAGCCAACATCAAACTCAATGGAGAGAAATTTAAATCAATCACACTGAAATCAGGGACAAGACAAGGCTGCCCACTCTCTCCATACCTCTTCAACATAGTACTTGAAGTCCTAGCCAGAGCAATAAGACAACTAAAGGAGATCAAGGGGATACAAATCGGAAAGGAAGAGGTCAAAGTGTCACTATTTGCAGATGATATGATAGTATATATGAGCCACCCCAAAAATTCAACCAGAGAACTCTTCCAGCTGATAAACACCTTCAGCAAAGTGGCAGGATACAAAATCAACTCAAAAAAATCAGAAGCCCTCCTGTATACCAAAGACAAAAGGGCCGAGAAAGAAATTAGGGAAACAACACCCTTCACAATAGCCACTAATAACATAAAGTATCTTGGGATGACACTAACCAAGCAAGTGAAAGACCTGTTTGAGAAAAACTTCAAGTCTCTGAAGAAAGAAATTGAAGAAGATCTCAGAAGATGAAAAGATCTCCCGTGCTCATGGATTGGTAGGATTAACATTGTGAAAATGGCCATCCTGCCAAAAGCAATCAACAGATTCAATGCAATTCCCATCAAAATATTAACTCAATTCTTTACAGACCTTGAAAAAAAGATTCTCAGCTTCATATGGAGAAACAAAAAAACCCAGAATCTCCAATACAATCCTGTACAACAACAGATCATCTGGAGGTATCTCTATCCCCGATCTCAAGTTGTACTACAGAGCAATAGTAATAAAAACTGCATGGTATTGGCATAGAAACAGAAAGGAGGATCAATGGAACCGCATAGAAGACCCAGAAATAAACCCACACACCTATGAATACTCGATTTTTGACAAAGAAGCCAAAACCATTCAATGAAAAATGACAGCATCTTCAACAAATGGTGCTGGTCCAACTGAATGTCCACATGCAGAAAAAGGAAAATAGATCTATATTTATCACCCTGTACAAAACTAAAGTCCAAGTGGATCAAAGACCTCAACATAAAACCAGATACTCTAAATCTGTTAGAAGAAAAAGTGGGGAACAGCCTAGAACTCACTGGCACAGGAGACAACTTCCTGAACAGAACACCAACAGCACAGGCTCTAAGAGCAACAATCAATAAATGGGACCTCATGAAACTGAAAAGCTTCTGTAAAGCAAAGGACACTGTCATC
>NW_026596166.1:19497355-19507857 GCF_907164565.1 Psammomys obesus | reverse complement strand
TCAAAACGACCCTGAGATATCACCTTACACCCATCAGAATGGCCAAGTTGAAAAACTCAAGGGACAACACATGCTGGAGAGATTGTGGAGAAAGGGGAACCCTCCTCCACTGCTGGTGGGAAGGTAAACTGATACAACCACTCTGGAAATCTATCTGGCGCTTTCTAAGACAATTAGGAATAGTGCTTCCTCAAGACCCAGCTATACCACTGCTAGGTATATACCCAAACTTTGCTCAAGTACACAAAAGGGATATTTGCTCAACCATGTTTATAGCAGCTTTATTTGTAACAGCCAGAACCTGGAAACAACCCAGATGTCCATCAACGGAGGAATGGGTACAGAAATTGTGTTATTTTTACACAATGGAATACTACTCCGCAATCAAAAAGGAGGAAATCATGAAATTTGCAGGCAAATGGTGGGATCTAGAAAAGATCATCCTGAGTGAAATATCCCAGAAGGAGAAAGACAAACACGGTATATACTCACTTATATAGACCTATAAGATATGATAAACATAATGAAATCTACACACCTAAAAAAGATAATCAAGAGAGCGGACATGGGGTAAGATTATCAATCCTTATTTAGAAAGACAGATGGGATGTGCATTGAACATATGACAGAAGTCTACTGAGCGCATTTGAAAGACTCTAACTAGCAGTGTTTTCAAAGCAAAGACTCATGACCAAACCTTTGGCAGAGTACAAGGAATCATAAGAAAGAAGGGGAGTTAGTCTGATGAAGAAAGGATAGGAGCTCCACAAGGACCAAATATATCTGGGCACAGGGTCTTTTCTGAGACTGACATACAACCAAGGACCATGTATGAATGTAACCTAGAACCTCTGCTCAGATGTAGCCTGTGGTAGCTCAGTAACCAATTGGTTTCCCATAGTGAGGGGAACAAAGACTATTTCTAACAGGAACTCAATGACTGGCTCTTTGGCCTCCCCACCCCCCAAGGGAGGAGCAGTCCTGTTAAGCCACAGAGGAGAGCTTTGCAGCCAGTCCTGAAGATACCTGATAAAACAGGATCAGATGAATGGGGAGGAGGTCCCCCCTATTAGTGGACTTGGCAAGGGGCACGGTGGAGATGAGGGAGGGAGGGAGGGACTGGGAGGGAATGAGGGATTGGGACTTGGCTGGGATACAGAGTTAATAAAATGTAACTGATAAGAAAAAAAATTAAAAAAAAGAGGAAAAAAAACCCAAGAGTTAAGATTAGAATTTTAATATTTTAATATTTTGGCACCATAATTATTTTGTATATAAGTATTTAAACTGTAAATATTTTGAAAGAATATTACAGTATTCTACATTTGCTACTTAAGTAAAAAGATCAGTCACACCATTTACCTGCAAATTTCATGATTTCCTTATTTTTCATTGCAGAGTAATACTCCATTGTTTGGGTACCACAATTTTTGCATCCATTCTTCAGTTGAGGGGCATCTGGGCTGTTTCTAGCTTCTGGCTATTACAAATAAATCTGCTATAAACAAGGGTGAGCAAATATCTTTATTGTGTACTTGATCTTCTTTTGGATATATGCCTAGGAGTGGTATGGCTGGATCTTGAGGAAGTGCTATTCCTAGTTGTCTGAGAAAGCACCAGATTGATTTCCAGAGTGGTTGTATGAGTTTACATTCCCACCAGCAGTGGAGGAAGGTTCCCCTTTCTCCACTACCTCTCCAGCATGTGTTGTCACTTGAATTTTTCATCTTGGCCATTCGGATGGGTGTAAGGTGAAATCTCAGGGTCATTTTGATTTGCATTTCCCTAATGACTAATGCTGTTGAGCATTTCTTTAAGAGTTTCTCTGCCATTCTATATTCCTTTGTGGAGAATTCTCTGTTTAGCTCTGTTCCCCATTTTTTAATTGGATTACTTGGTTTGCTGCTTTTCAGCTTCTTTTAATCCCCATCCTGAAATGCAAAGAGGATGGACATCAGAAGATGAAAACGGGAAACAACCTAGGAACCTGTCACACAGGGCCTCTGAAAGGCTCTGCCCTGCAGACTATGAAAGCAGATGCTGAGACTTATGGCCAACTGTCGGGCAGAGTGAATGGAATTTTATGTAAGAATTGGAAAATAGTAAGAGCTAAAGAGGACGGGAACCCCACAAGGAGAGCAACAGATCCAGGAAATTTAAACACAGGGGTATTCCCAGAGACTCATACTCTAACCAAGAACCATTCATGGAGATAACCTAGAACCGCTGCACAGATGTAGCCATGGCAGTTTAGTGTCCAAGTGGGTTACATAGTAATGGGAAGAGGGACTGCCTCTGACATAATCTGATTGGTCTGCTCTTTGATCACCTCCCCCTGAGGGAGGAGCAGCCTTACCAGGCCACAGAAGATGACAATGCAGCTACTCCTGATGTGATCTGATAGACTAGGATCAGAAGGAAGGAGAGGAGGACCTCCCCTATCAGTGGACTTGGGGAGAGGCATGTGTGAAGAAGAGGGAGGGAAGGTGGGACCAGCAGGGGAGGAGGGAGTGGTTTATGAGGGGATACAAAGTGAATAAAGTGTAATTAATAAAATAAATAAATAAATAAAATAAAAAAATCAGTCACACATCAAGTAGGCTGCTGACTTTCTGAGTTACAAGATACATCTCGAATGAACATGAAGCATAGCCACACACAGTCACAATATGGACTGATGTTCTGCTTTTTTAATAAAAAACAAAACAAAACAAAACAAAAAAACTTCTTTTTAAACAAGGGTTGAAATTTTGTGTACAATGCTTATGGTGTGTAAAACAAAAGAAAAATGCAAATACAAATAGAAATGGAAGTTGATTGCATGAAGCTACGTGGAAATATTTTGAGGGTGATTAATTCAGCCAGCAACTAGATTGGAGTTGGCTCATGTTCATGAGTAGAATAAGAGTTCCTTGGATCCTCTCAATGAAGACACCAGCTTTTAATTAGCATAGATGCCAATTTGGCTGTGTGTACTGTGATTGAATTTGTATAATATTTGTTAATCGAGTAATCAAAGGATTTTATTTAGCATTATTTTGTTAGGGGTCTTTAAAAAGACAATTTAATTACTCTTGTTGATGAGTTATTTTTCACAAGTTATCACAAATAAATCAAATATATTATGTTGCCTTAATGTTGGTAAAAATAACATATAAACAAAACAGTGTCTCCATAAATGAAAAATGTAGTGAAGCTTTAAATTTATCTTTATAAATTTAAATTTATCTTTATTCATTTACTTTTAAAATATACTCTTAAAAGATACTTTTAAAAGTTAAAATTTGTCTTTCTTTTCCCTTTTCTACTACATTTGAGTAGAAATTTTATGATACATTCTAATGAGTGACACAGAATAATCAAATTAGAACTATTAAAGGGAGTTGGGAGAATCTTTTTGTAAGATGCTTCTCTGCCCTTCCTTGACTGCCTAAAGTATTTTCTGATTGGTTAAATAAAGGGCTGAATGTTCAGGAGGAGACATAATGAGATAGGTAAGACTTCCGGGAGAGAGAAAAATTCTGGGAACAAGAGAAGCAAGTAATTTTGCCACCAAGAGAGAAAGGAAGTCAGATGTCCAGGGACTGAGGAGAGGCAACAAGCCATGTGGGAGAAGGTAGATTTTGGTAAACGAGCACCAGCATAGATGAAGGCCACAAGCACTGATAATTAACACAAAGTCTCAGGGTTGTTATTGGGATTTGGCTCCTCACGTACAGTACGGCAATAATGAAGTGAAAAGTAGAAAAAAAAAATGAAAATTGAAAAGACTTTCCCTACCCCTCAAGGGCTTAGGAAGTAAGGTAACTGTCTACATGAGTACATTAGGTAGAGTCTGTTGAACAGAAATGACAAACAGACACAGGCAACATGTGTGATATGTTTGAGAAAAGCCACACCCTCAGAGAACTGATAGGAGTCACAACTCCATAATAGGGTCTCTTGGTCCAGTAGTTGAATCAATCCATCATGTTGTATGAACAGAAGAATGTGAGAGATAGAAGAGAAAGTTTCCAGAAGGGGTTTTTCATATACTTGTAAAAACCAGGGCCACTTGAGCCACTGAAACAGGAAAGCTAAATACAGATCTTCAGTTCTCCCTCCATTCTCCTAAAACCAATATCCCAGTCTCATCCTCAGCTCTGTAGCCGACTACGTACTATGGTCCCCTCCTGTCACCTATCCCGACCTCCAGATACATCTGCACAGTTTTTAGTAGTAATATGTGCTATGGACATCGACACAGAGCCCTGCTGCTGCATGGTCATAGACCCAGACATGGCCCTCAGTGGCAGCAGAGATACTCCTCTTCGCCCTCCAGTCTCCAGCTCCACTTCTCTTCTTGACGCTCAAACTGTGCTGCTTCTCTTTCTTAAGCATCTGTCCACCACGTACTTGAATACTGTAGTGGTTCCTGCTGGGGGAGGGCCATGCAGCAGGTGGGTCTCTGAGTGTCTTCCTCCTCCCTCTTGCCATGTGTCATGGAGGCTTTCCCAAGTACCTTAAATAGATATAATGACCTTCAAATATTCAGAACTCACACTGTAACCGTGTATGTTTCATGTTTTATCTTTCTACCTAATAGAAGGACAGTAGAGCAAAAAGTTAACATCCTGGAAAGTCAAGATGGATATGTGTCTCTGGTTGTTGAATTAATTTTCCAAATATCACCTATTACATTGTTTGATTAAAAACTATATTTAAAAGCAAACATTATACCCAGTGGCTTAGGTATATTTTTTTTCACTACAGTTCTAAGGCATATCCACAGCACTTAGGAGCAGGGCATCCTTTCAGTGTTTCTCCAGTCACCATTCCAGGATGCAGACACAAGCAGTAACAGAGAGCAAGTGTTCAGCCTTCTAAATCTGTTCTAAGACAATTTCCTACGGCAGGACAGAGCACTGTATTTTTTACTGTATTACCATAGCACTTTTGAATTTTATTATGCTATTTTTGCCTTACTTGCATGTTAAACTCCTTAAAATCAGCAGTCTTGCCTGCTAGTGCCTAGTAAAGATGGAAAAGTCCATACTAGTTTACAGTATTACTGGAAGAAAAAATATCTATAAAAATGATTTTCTACTTTTACAAGTTTTTCTCTGCATCTCTATATTGGACTTTGGAGCAATCATCATTACTTATTTATATTTAGAAGGCACAAAATAAAAGAATTCAATAACTGAAATAATTTTGGCCTTATTATTTTCTGATTAAAAATAATCAGAGCACATTTCTTGTCACAGATTTTTTTATGTAAGATTAAGATCAAGAATTTGTTCCTAATTTTATCGTATGACTCTTCCTTCATACCAAACAGCATAGATATAAAAGCCTTCTCCCTGAACTGTATTCTGAGTACTGCTTTGATCAAGCCTCTCCAGAGACTATATGAATCCCAAACATTCCTGAATTACTGAGATAGCAACATTGATCTTATATGAGCAAGTATCTACTTAACTCAAGTTAGAATATTGTCTGACCCTCCCTGCATGCATATTTGAGACAGGGTCTCATGTTACCCAATGTTGCTCTGAATTTTTAGCAGAGGTGGGACTTAAGATACAAATGCTGGGTTTGCAGGCATTTAGCACTAAATCTGGATCTTTTTTTACTTAATATAGAGAGATTATCTTTCTAAATATTCTCTTCCCTCATCACACCAAATTATAAGACTTATTTCCTTTGATCCCACTCGCAGCTTTTTTTTTACTCTTGAAGTTCCTTGTATGTGTTGTCACTTTTGTTTATACCTTTGCCAAAATTTTGTTCAGGCTCTCTTGAGTGCTTACCTGTCCTACATGATGCAAGCACTCTAATGTAGGAGCTCACATCTATACATCCATGAATAAATAGTTTCCTACAGTCTCTAATAATTTATCAAAATACAGCCTTAGAGTGAATAAAACAGCTATGTCCACTTGTAATAATAAATTTAAAAATCTGCTAGCAAGCCAAGTGTAGCAGTGTATGCCTGTAATCCCAGCAGTAGGGAAGGCAGAGGCATGAAGATCTCTGTGAGTTCAAGGCCAACCTGGTTTACAAAGTGAGTCCAGGACTGCCTACGCTACACAGAGAAACCCTGTCTTGAAAAAAATCTTCCAGCAAAAAGTTTAATTACACTTTTTCTTGTAAATTTTCCTCTAAGTAGAACCTGCATGTTGAGAATTCTCTTCAAAAGAACCAGAGAGAACTATGCAGCTTCTGTACCTGTTGAGTCACACAGAAAACCCACAGGAAACAAGAACGCAAGCCGATGTGAGTAAATAGAAAAAGATTAGAATAAAGCCTTAGGTGGCCACAGTCACTGCTGTTATTTTAACTCTTGTAAATCCTATGTCATTAGTGGACAATAAAAAATATACATAATGGCAAATTACTAGCCTTATCTCTAAAGTTTTTAGACAATGCACGTTATGTGATCATCAGTGGCTATTCGGAGCACACAGAATGATTAAACCAAACACAAAGGTTATCACATTGCATTTATGAATTCTGATAACTTTTGGCTCTTTGCTCTACGTGTGTATGACTTTGGTGAGCAGATTTCGGCTCAGCCTCGTGGCAGCTCCTGCAGGGGCTAATCAGAAGGACTGCTGCGACTAGACTGAAGTGCAAGTTGCAGCTGCTTGGGAGACATGTTTTATTAAAGCTGCCTGCCAGCCCCAATACAGAATCAAGACTGGATTTTAGTTACAGAATGTGACACTGCAAGGTACTTGGACACAGCATTCAGAATTTTCTCATGGTGGCATTGTGCATTGGCACCATGAATGGGAATAAAAATCTTTAAGCTATTATTGTCGTTAGAATTCACCCTAGGACAATCTGGCTAAATGTGAACATTTCTATATTTTTTCTAAGTAATAATTGTAAAACATAGCTTGCTTCTGCAAATAAAATTATAAATGTGTTTAGCATTTAAAATTAATTACCGCTGTGGACAAAGGCTGGAGAACAACTCAAATTGTGCTAAAATAACCAAATCATGGCTAACTTTTTTTTCTGTTATTATGTTGTTTTAATATGTATATTATTAATGATTAAATTTATCATCCTTTAACCAGGGAAGGATTTAAAGGTACATTTAAGTCTTATATGTTATATTCTAAATTTTTATAAGCCAATTTTTATAATTCTTTTTAGGATGACAGCAGGTATTTTGAAACAAAACAATGTACAGAAATCTTATAATTTCCACTATTTTGAATGTTTATTATCATTAGTACATAGAATTATCAGGATTTTATATTTAGTAGATGTGTTAGTAATTATTTGAGAATTTTATACAATGTATTTTGATTATAATTGCATCAAACACTTCCCTTTAGATTTTCCTAGATCCATTCTTTTTCACTTGCTTCCTAGCTTCCTATCTTCTTATTATTTTCTTAATTTAATAACCCATTGAATTTTATTTATACTGTCCATATATTTCTATGTGTGGGCCCATCCACAACAGCATGATCCATGCTAAAGGAGCCACATTCTTACAGAAAAGTAGCTCTCCCCCTGCTGGAAGCTATCAACTGTTCATACTCCTTAGTGGTTGGGGCTTGAAGCCTCTTGTCAGTGCTAGAATTTTGAAAACCTTGCTTTTGTGTGATTCCTGGGCAGGTAACCACAGATAATATAACAGCAGGTGTGTACTAGTTCTGTCATGTCAAGAAGTATTAATTTTTCCATGTTTCTCTCTACCTTCTACACTATTTCCATCCTTTTTATAAGATGGTGGATCCTTGAGGTCCAATTTCTTGTTGTGTATCCCAGAGTCATTTATTCTTCATGCTTTTATCACATGTATGTTTCAGGGTTTACCTCCCAGATGAACACAAAGAAGTTTTCTGATGAGCTCTCAGAACTGCACTACTCTATGAATAGAAAGACACTAATATAAAGGGCAGTTTAGCATTATGTCCATTTAATAAGACTATTGTAATAGGCTCACCCCTGAGGCTGGTAAGTTCCTGAAACCTAGGTTTTGGGGCCAGATTTGCAGCAACATGCATGTGTTTTCTTCTTTATAGTAGGCTTTAAATCTAATCAGAAACCAGATGGACACCCCATAACATTCATGGCGCTATTGCAGCCATGTATATATCTTGCCAAGCTGGTCATTGCAGGCTACAGTGTTCATAACTGAGTAAGACTGTTGATAACTCTTCTCCCCCCAAAGCACAATCCAGTACTATGGTTCGCTAGCTAACAGGCAGAAGATACTAAGTTGGTTTCCCAGAATACTATGATCAACGTGTATGGTGTTCTCAGACATGAAACACAATGTGTGTGGTGCTCTCAGCCAATTGTCAAATTAGGGTGAGCAACCAAGAGGAATGGCAAAAATCTGTACCATTCTAAAGGGCAAATGATTCTACACCGATACTGGGCTTTTTATTTGGAAAACTTGTGGCTTCTGGGTTGAGTGTAACTCTGTACAGGGTAACTCAAATTAAATTAGTGTTTGTGTGTGTGTGTGTGTGTGTGTGTGTGTGTGTGTTTACAAAGCTTATAAAACACTTGGTTTTCATATGTTTTTGAAATACACTTAGAGTTAGTTTTCCTTTACACAACTCCCTTTACCCTCCCCTCTGACTCATCTTCTCATTTAAAGTTCCTTTCCATCAATTCTCTTTTTCATTGTTATTGAAATTACTTTCATTCCATGACATACATTCAAGATGATAAACTACTAAATTATCTGTCTAAAAGTAACTAATTTAGTTTTTAAAGATTTTGGAGCCTTTTTGGTTTTTGTTTTCCCACATTCATTCATTCATTTATTTATTTGGTTATTTATTTATTCATTCATCTATCTATTTATTTATTTATTTATTCAATTTCCATCCTGATCACAGCCCCCCTCTTCTCCTCTGAGTTTCCCACCTTTCTCACACTGTACACCATTCTCCCTTCTCCTTTTCCCCATGAAACACATTAAGTTGCTTCAGGACTGGGCACATTTTCTACTACTGACACCAAACAAAGCAACCCAGTTAGGAGAATGGGATTCAAAAGCAAGCATCAGAGTTAGAGAGGGCTCTTGCTCTCTAACTCCACTCATGTGGCTTGTGGACCCACAAGAAGACCAAGCTGTGCATCTGCTACATATGTACAGGTGGCCTAGGAACAGTCATGCATGCTCTTTAGTGGTTTAGTCTCTGTGAGCCCCCATGGGCTCAGGTTAGTTGACTCTGTAGGTATTCTTGTGGAGTCCTTGACCCCTCTGGCTCTCTCAGTTGTTCCCCCAACTCTTTCATAGGACTCCCCAAAATTCTATCTATTGTTTAGCCATAGATCTCTGCAGCTGTTTCTGTCAGTGGCTTAATGAAGCCTCTCAAGGGAGTTATGCCTGGCTGCTGTCTACAAGCAGAGAAGAATAACATTAATAGAGTCAGGGATTGGTTATCTCACACAGGACGGGTCTCAATAGGGCCAGTCGTTGGTTAGCCATTCCCTCAATTTTTGTTCATGCTCATCTTGTACACTGGACAAAGTTAAGGTCAAAAATTTTGCAGTCATCCCTATGACTCCACTGTAAATCTTGCCAGGCTAGAGGAGGTGGCCACTTCAGGCTCCATATACCCCATTGTTAGGAGTCTCAGCTAGGATGACCTGGATAGATTTTCTGGGTCCTGTCCTATCCCAGGTCTCTGGCACATCCCAGATATCCCCTCCCACTTCTGAATTCTGTTCTCTTATCCATCCCTCTCTCCCCTGCTCTCCCTACATTTGACAGAGGGCTAATATCCAAGAAATTAGACAACAAAGAACCAAATAACTCAATTAAAAAATGGGGTACATTTTCCCTGGCCACATGGCCACTTGCATTCTCAGAGAATGGCAACCATTGGGGATCAGCAGCCACCAGGGAGCAGCAGAGACAGGCACATCAGCAGCATCCGGGCATGCCCGTACCCTGGTTCCCATCTCCACCTGCAATCACAGAAACCCGCACCCATCAGAGTCTAACATTTCTCCCTGGATCGCCAGAGATATGCTACCACCCAGGAAAGCGGAGTGCTACCATCCAGGACCACCAGCTTTACCTACAATCTTAGAGGCAGCTACCATCAGGCACCACCAGGCTTTCTAACACCAAGGACAACCAAATGGCTAGAGGTCAGCATAAGAACACAAGCAACAAAGCAGAGGCCCATATAGGATCACCAGAACCCAGCTATCCTACTTCAGCAAGCCCTTGATACCTTAATAAACCTGAAGTGCAAGAAAATGATCTTAAATATGATGTTATAAAAAGGATAGAGACCTTGAAAGAGGAAAATAAATCCTTCAAAGAAATACAGGAAAACACGATCAAACCGGGGAAGGAATTGAATGGATCCCTTAAAGCCTGCTCATTGATCACCGCCCCCTGAGGGGGGAGCAGCCTTACCAGGCCACAGTAGAGGACAATGCAGCCACTTTTGATGAGAACTGATAGACTAAGATCAGAAAGGAGAGGAGAACCTCCCCTATCAGTGGACTTGGGGAGTGGCATGCAT
>NW_026596166.1:19461446-19496955 GCF_907164565.1 Psammomys obesus | reverse complement strand
GGGGGGGGGATACAAAATGAATAAAGTGTAATTAATAAAAAATTAAAAAAATTATTATATGAAAAAAACTTTTTGAAAAAAAAAAAAGAATTGCAGAAAATGGGAGATGAATGAAACTGTTCAGAACCTGAAAGCGGAAATAGAAGCAATAAAGAAAACACAATCTGGTTTTGGAATGGCAATGCTGACCACACAGGGTATCTGAACTGCAGCTCAACAGTGAGAGCAGCATGACTGGCAGGCGATACTGTGGACCCCAAACCCTCAACTTCTGTGTTTCTCAGGTGAAAGGAGAATCCAAGGAATATGAGAAGGTCCATCATCAGGCCACTAGGCTAATACTGGAAAAAATTCCCAGGCTCTCGTCTGCACTGCTGCAGCCTAGGCCACCCGCCCAAGCCCACCATTTGTGGATACCTTCCTGCTACCAGCTGCTGAAGGCTTGATCACTCACTCTCACCGACTGTGGAGTTAATACTTTCTTGTACTGAGTGTGAGGCTCCAACCCCTGTTGCCCAATCTCACAGTCTTGTGGACACTTCTGGGTACCAGCTGCTCCTGGATCCAAACCCAGGAGTCCGCTCTCACAATCCTGTGGACACTCTCCTTGTCTAAACGGCTAGTGGTGCTCACACTCACCCTCCTGTACTGCAGGAGAGACACAGCACCATTCCGCCTGCTCCCCAGCTGCCTGGCTCATCCAGGTCAGAATCAGCCTGCACAGCACAGAAAGAGAACACAGCCTAGCTGAGCTAGGCACAGTACCCAAGTCCCATTGTCCACATCTTGAGGAAGACAATGAAGCACTGGAATAGCTCTAGGCTCAGAGAAATTTCAGCCTACACCTCAGCCACCTGGCTAACCAGGGTGAAAAACAGCTAGCCTAACAAAGACAAAGAACCCAGCACAGACTACTTCAGACTCCAGAGACAGGAGTACCAGGTCTGCAGTACAGGCTGCAGGAACAATCAGTTAAGCTACAGACAACCAGGTGGCTAGAGGCCAGCATAAGAGTACAGGCAACAAAACCAGGGCATCATGGCTTCACCAGAATCTCCAAAAATGAACGAATATTCTAATACAGTTGAAACACAGTAAAATGATCTTAAATCTGTAATTATACAGTTTTTCGAGACATATAAACATGAAACAAACAAAAAATAGAGGTCATCATGGACAGACAGGAATCCACAAACAAGTGAAGTAAATGGTCCAAGACATGAAAACTGAATTAGAATAAATTAAAAAAAAATAAACACAAACAAAGAAAATCTGGAGTTGGAGAAGTTAGAGAAGAGATCAGGAACCGCAAAGGTAAGCATTATCAAAGAATACAAGAAATGGAGGAGAGAGTCTCAGGTGCTGAAGATACAATTACAGAAATTAATACATCTCTCAAAGAAAACATAAAAATGGAAAAGTTCCTGACACAAAACAAGAAATCAAGGACACCCTGAAAAGACAAAACCTAAGAATAATAAGAATTATTATAAGGACAATAAGGACGATTCCAAGCTCCAAGGCCCAGAAAAAATTTTTGAGAAAGTCTTAGAATTTCTTTAACCTTAAGAAAGATATGCCTTTAAACATATAAGATGCCTACAGAATATTAAATAGACGAGACTTTAAAAAAATTCCTCCCACCATATAATAATAAAAACACTAAATCTACAAAACAAAGGAAAAGTGTAAAAAGGGAAAAAGGCCAAGTAACATATAAAGACCGACCTATCAGAATCAGACAAGACTCCCCAACAGCGACTATGAGAGCCACAAGGTTTTGGGGAGATGTCATGTAGACTCTAAGAGACTGCAGATGCCAATCCAGACTACTTTATCCAGCAAAACTTCCAACCATCATAGATGGAGGAAAAAAAATTCCATGACATAACTAAATTTAAACAATATATGTGTAAAATCCAGCCCTACAGAAGATACTAGAAGGAAAACTCCAACCCAATGAGATCAACTACACCCACGAAAACACAGGATAAAAATACCTCCACAAAAAAAAGAAAGAAAAGAAAAGAACAGAACACAAGCACACAAACCTACAATCAACTCCAACACCACAATAACAATAACTAACAATCTTTAATCACTTTATATATATATATATATATTAGAAATTTATTTTATATATATTATCTATATATCAGAAATTTATTTCAGCATGAGGAAATGTCTTGGTCATATCCATTTGATGCTTCCTTGCTTCTTAATGTATTCCTGGTTTACTGGATATTCTTACTACCTCCTTATGACTGTTATGTGTTCAGAATTAAGTCATAGTTTTGAAACACACTTTGATATATATATATAACAAATGTATATATATATATATATATATATATATATTATGTGTGTGTAAAAGTTTTCATCACTCCTGTTTCTTCTGTTGCCATTTATTTTGATTTTCTTAGGTTGTGTATCAAACTCAAACACTTTCAGAAAGATTTCACAGCACTAGTATCAATGTTATAAAATTGAAAATTCATGACTTATGTACAGAAAAATTAGATTCTTGCTCACAAATATGTTTATAATGGTTTCTCTCAACACAGATAACAAAATCCTTTATTGTTTTATTTCTTTTTTAATTTAATTTATATATTTATTTATTACAATTAATTTCCTTTGTATCCCTGTTGTAGTCTAGTCCCTTGTCTCCTCCCAGTCCCACCCACCCTCCCTCTTTTCCCTCTATGCCCTTTCCCTAATCCCCTGATACAAGAGGACTCCTCTCCTTTTATTTGACTGTTTTATCAGGTCTCATCAAAGCTGGCCTCATTATCTTCTTCTGTGGCCTGGCAAGGCTGCTTTCCCCCAGGGAGAGGTGATCAGAGAGCCTGTCACTAAGCTCATGCCAGAGAAAGCCCCTGTACCCCTTATAGGGAACCCACTTGGAAACTGAGCAGCCTATGGGCTTCCTTTGAACAGAGGGTCTAGGTCCTCTCCAAGCATGGTCCTTAGCTGGAGTATTGGTCTCTGCAGGGCCCCCAGGGCCCAAGTTTTTGTTTTGTTTTGTTTGTTGTTGTTGTTGTTATTGTTGTTATTCTCCTTGTGGAGATCCTGTCCCCTCCAGGTCTTTCTATCTCCCTCTTTTTTTTTTTTTTAATTTTTACATTTATTTCTTTTTTTTAATTTTTTCATTAATTACACTTTATTCATTTTGGATCCCCCCATAAGTCCCTTCCTCCTCCCCTCCCGATCCCACCCTCTCTCCCCTTTCTGCATGCATGCCACTCCCCAAGTCCACTGATAGGGGAGGTTCTCCTCTCCTTTCTGATCTTAGTCTATCAGATCTTATCAGAAGTGGCTGCATTGTCCTCTACTGTGGCCTGATAAGGCTGCTCCCCCCTCAGGGGGAGGTGATCAAAGACCAAGCCAATCAGATTATGTCAGAGGCAGTCCCTCTTCCCATTACTATGTAACCCACTTGGACACAGGGAACTTCCCAGAGACTCATACTCCATAGGACTATTCATGGAGATAACCTAGAACCCCTGCACAGATGTAGCCTATGGCAGTTCAGTGTCCCTCTTCTTTCATAATGTTTTGTCTCTCTCTTTTTTTTTTTTTTTTTTTGTTCCCAGATGAGGACTGAACCCAAGGCCTTGTGCTTGTCTCTATCATTGAGCTAAACCCCAAGGTTTTATTTATTAATATCTACATTTATTTCTTTGATCAAGCAGAAGAAAAATAGCTCAGAATATATGAAAAGCCGCATCTACAAAAGAGAGTTGTGTTTTTAGAAATATCTCAGACTGCTACAAACTGTGTCAACTAAACACACTAGTATTTTAAAACAGATGGGACTTTTAGAAGGTTTTCAAACATGGGGATGTACCGCAATAATCACACAAATCTCTCAAAGTAATATAATCCCTAAGGCAAGCACAAATCTCGCAAAGAAAAGAAGACAGAAATGCCAATGCCTGAGAACACAAACATCCCGAGAGCCGCACAACCTGCCTTTCTCCATGCATGAGATCACTACCTCTGCTTGCAGGTGTCTGATGACAAATTCCTAATGTGTATGCGCCATCTGAATGTGTGTGCATAACAAGCAAGTACAAACACATGGGCTGTTCAATTCAATTACTGCGTAAGTCTTTACAGAATGCTAACCATTATAGAAAGTCTCCTACTTCCGCTGGAGAATAATCCCTTTATGCTTAATATCTGGTGCATGGGAACTGCCTTCAAATTATTACTTTATCTCTGAATTCCCAGGGATTCTCCTTTGTCACTTTGAGCTGAGTTTCATAATGTTTTACTTCAGTTTGCCTTCCTATACAACATATTTTTACTCTGAATATTATCCCTCTCATTTCCCAATGTAACAAGGCTTAACTGTCTGCAAACAATTGCACAATCTTCAGACATATAGAGTTATAAATTTTAATTATTCTCTTTGAGGCTGAGATTTCAAAATGTGGGTGATGTGAAATAGCATAATCGAATTAGTTCTTTTCTTTTTTTGTTTTAATTTTATTTTATTAATTACACTTTATTCACTTTGTATCCCCCATAAGCCCCTCCCTCCTCCCCTCCTGGTCCCACCCTCCCCTTCTCCTTCTTCACGCAAGCCCCTCCCCAAGTCCACTGATAGGGGAGGTCCTCCTCTCCTTCCTTCTGATTTTATTCCATCAGGTCACATCAGGAGTGGCTGTATTGTCATCTTCTGTGGCCTGGTAAGGCTGCTCCTGCAGTCACCCTTTCTTACATGCTGAATATTGGCTCTTTATGAAGACCTTCATCTTCAAAGTATTTCTTTATGTGGGCTGAGTTTCTATATGTCTCTTAAGTATGAATATGTATACATATACATATGTAACATAAATATGAATGGACTTTTCATATGCATACTAAATTTCAGTTTTAATTGAATGGAAATAAATTGCTACTTATTTGGCTGGGATGTGGCTCAGTGGTAGGATGGTTTTTCTGGAGTGTGGAATGCCAAGATTAAATGTTAATTATGGCAAAATTTGAAAAATATATTTTTTCAGAAATCTGAGTAAGTGTCTGTGATTTTATGGAAATTTAAACTAGACTGTTTTGAAAAGAAGAGTTTATGAAATGTGTAAAGCTTAAGTTGCTAAAATCCTATCACTAAGAATTCTAATACTGAAAAATGACAAAGTATATGCATTTTCAATGTATCTCAAGTTAACTATTAAATTTCAAAATTTGTTAGATTTTTAAATACTCCCTTAAAAGAGATTGCCTCTACTTACATACTCATCATATCTTGATATTCTGTTTCTCAGTCACAGAATTCAAACATTCTGCACATTTCTGTGTTGAACTGTTAAAGCAATGCAACATATCCACGCTATAGCTTCTGCATACCTTTGTGGGAATCTCGATAATCAGTGAATACATAAAACTGAATACAAAGAGAAGATGCACAAGCAAAAATGAACCCAAGAAATGAACCCTATGCAGTTTACAGTTTCTTAGTTGTGAAAGATTCTCAGTAGCATTCATCTCTTTATTGTCTTCTGATAGCACTAGTGTGCATGTGTGTCTATCAGCTGAGAGATTTGCCTTAGTTATAGCACACTAACTTGAAACTTGGTAACAAGTGGTGCCTCTAACTGTGTTTGAACTCTGCTGGCTGTGTAGCCCCATTGGAACCACTTAGAATAGAGTGGTGAACTCTTGACTTTGATCATCAAAAAATGAATTTTTAAAATGACTATTAAAGGAGATATGCAATTATCAACATCCATACAAGCACACATTTAGCCATTACAGTCTGTTATTAAAAAAACACTCTAATGAGTCATTTTTACCTAAGTAAACATACTTTTTCGTAATGGAAACATAGTACATAAGCAGGCATCTCTTTGCTCAAGAGTAGACTGCAAGATTTGAAATAAAAGTAAAGAAACTTCTGTTATCTTAAACCATGTAAATTTAAGAGACTGTAATTTTCTTTTATATTTTGTGCTGGAATATCATTATATAGACGATAAAGAAAATATTGGTAGAATGTTGGAGGAATAAACTAAGAAAAACTATAAATTAGTTAAAATGTATTAATAAATAAAATATTCCAAATATACGTCGATATAGGGTCAGTGCCTCTATGGCTGGTCTAAGTAAATGAAAATGTTTCTTCAACATCTACCTAAGAATTTTTGCTTTCATCAGTGAATTATGCTTCTGTGGAAAGTATCCTCTGAGAATTTCTGACTATCTTATATAATAATAAACTACAAAGTGTTGCTTTATAGATGAACTTCAGCTCTTCTGTTCACTTGGGATGACAACTGGTTCATCAGTACTTGTTTCCATGCTTTAACTTTCATTTTTATGATAGTGTGTTTTGTATCTGTTTGCTGGTATTACTGTGCGTGAAGCTTTTTGTTTGTCTGATTGTTTTTCTTTTTAGAGGAGAGAAAATAGAGTTGCGTGTGTAAGTAGGAAGGAGGATGTGGGAGAAGTTGAAGGAGGGGAAAACATGAACAAATATATTGTATGGAAATTTTTAATTAAAGAAAAAGCTTCCTCCCTGAGTCCAGTTACATAGTAGGTCTTCCAATATGCATCCTCGCTGATTTGCCTCTAATATTGATTGATTTTGAGGATGAGGAAGCATCAGTCTGTACTATCCAAGTTTTTTTTTTTTTTTTTTTTTTTTAATCTAATACTTGTTCTTTAGAGTAGTCTACAGCACTCCCCCTTCCTGCGCCTGTTTGTTGCACGCTTGGCCAAGTAGTATTTTTTTTTTTATTTCATTAAATTCAAACTAGTTAATTCTCAAGAAACAGAGATGAGAAGATTAATTAATTAAGTAAGTAAAATTAATTAATTTTACCAACAGGTTGGTATACAGAAATTAGAGGTAGTATCTGTATTCCTATTATTTTATTTTCAAATATAAGCACTAGGGCAATAGAGAAAATGTATCATACTATTTCCTGGCTTGAGTCACACTGTCCTGAGGTACCTCAACATGACTAGATGCTGTTAACTATTCAAGCATTCACATAGGCAAACGTCCTGTGACAGTGACTTTCTGGTTCATAGAAGATCATACAAAAAACAATGGGCTATTTTTGTGCGTGACAATTTGGTTTTGTTTTTAGTGTACATTAACTTCATCTAAAAAGCAACACTTTGTAACTACATAAGTTACTCTGTAACTACATACTAATTTATTGTTACATAAGATAGTCAGGAATTCTCGGAGGATAGTTCCAGCAGAAGCATAATTGAGAGCTGAATTAACTTAACTATATGTCTATTTACAGGTCAGAAATGAGAGTCAACTCAAAAAAAAAAAAATGAGGCCAAAGCAATGAAACTTCCTCATGCAGCTTGCGGTATAAGTACCTTGAAAATACCACCCTTTTTAGGAGGAGTCGGGGGGGGGGGGCTCTTACATTGGTGTTTCGTAAGGCAAGAAGTTCCATTGAAGCAGGACTAGCATACCGTATTTACTGGTCTGTAAATAATGCTCCACAAGTTTTTTTTTTTTTTCCTTTATAAAAATGTAGGGAATTATGAACAAGACCATAGTTTGGGAGAAAAAGAAAAAAGTAAACAATATGTTGCCTTAGTCAACTTTGGAATATCGTTTTAAAGATTTGACTACCACTGTTGAATTACAAATTGCACCAAGAATATTTGCTATTCTGTACTCAATGAGGAAAACAAGAAAAGGTAGCTTTTCAGAGATAACTTTAGAGAAGTAAAACATCATCCATGATCGTACTGAACATAAAAAGTTAGTTAAATAGAGGACACCACTCTGTGGAGAAAATTATGGACAATGCAACTCTTGCTCACAGGGGTAGAAAAGTCATGCTTCCAGAAGGGGGAGGGAGGAAGAGAGAGGGAGAAAGACAAAGTGAATTGGGGGAAAGAGGTACAGAGAGCAATTCATCAACTGATAAAATGAGCATATTTAGAAACATTACTTAGGTTTTTTTAATATTAAAGACTTACAACATCTGTAAAATTTATTCAAGAAAATAGTGAATCTTTTTTATCCTTTAATTATTTTCCTTTGGTTTTATTTTTGTTTGTGTTGTTTATTTTTGAGATCCTATTTTAGTTTTATGTCTCCTTTTCCTTTCATCCCTCCAAACACATATAACCCTTCTGGCTCCCTTTTAAATTCAGGACCATTTTTCATATATATGTAATATATATATATATATATATATATATATATATATATATATATATATAATGCATATATATATGCATACATATATGTGCATGAGATAACAATATATATGTATGTGTTTATATGCATATATGTGTATATATACAGATAGACATATGTATTCCTAAATATAACTCATTAATAATACTGTATAGCTGAATCTTTATGAGTATGACCATGTGGATTGAGAGGAAGCTTTAACCAAACTGCCAAAGCTGCTCTCATAACTGAAAAAGGAAACTGTAAACTAAAACTAGTATGAAGATACAATTATGGCAAACATATGTTAATAAGGGGAGCGATTTATCAAAATGATGTAACAATTGTAAATATAAACTTAATCCTGAGGCTTTCATTTCATAAAACAAATACTAACAGGCAAGAACATTCCAATAGCTGCTGGTATAACTAAAGGGTGACTGTAATTACTTACCTCCATTATTTACATTTCCATTAAAAGATCAGAAGTAAATTGATCACCCCCAGCTAAATTACACAGTAAGACACCACTGCGTTTTAAAGATGCCTACAAAATCTTCTATACAACATAGAGATGTCCATGTTCTACTCAGCAGTGTGTGGAACTTTTTTAAAAAACTGATCACACTTATAGGCCACAAAATAATCATTTTGCACATAGGAAGAAACAGAAGGAAATAACACTTCCTAGTTTAACAGACCACAATGAAAATTAAAAGCAGCAGGAACCTCAGAAACATACAATTATTTGAAGAGTGGTCAATACAGTTTTGAATGAACATTGATATGATTGAAGAAAACCTGGAGGGGGTTGGAGAGATGGCTCAGAGGTTAAAGACACTGGCTGTCCTTCCAAAGGTTCTGAGTTCAATTCCCAGCAACCACGTTGTGGCTCACAACCATCTATAGTGAAATTTGGTGCCCTCTTCTGGCATACAGGTTTGCAAATGCAGGTAGAACATTATATAAATAATAAATAAATTTGAAAGAAAGAAAGAAAGAAAGAAAGAAAGAAAGAAAGAAAGAAAGAAAGAAAGAGAAAACCTGGAGGAAATCAAAACATTCCCAACATGAATATGTGTTTATATATATGTGTGTATAACATATACATAAACACACACATACACACACACAACTTTCCCCAACCTCAAAGACAGATATACTTAATGCAATTCTATGGTGAAAATTTGCAGCTATGAGTGCTCTTGTTGAAAAATAGAAAGATAACAAATGAATAACCTGATATATTTTAGAACTTTAGAGAAACAAAAAACAACCCCCAAATGTAGTGAAATTAAGAAATAATAAAGATTAGGACAGAAATAAATGAAATAGATATCTCAAAATAGCGAATCAGTCAAAAATCAATGGGTTCTTTAAAAAAAAAGATAGAAAAAGACTAACTTTTAGACAAATTAAACAAATGAGAATAAGACCCAAATTAAAAAAAAAAAAAAAACAAACAGTGATAACATAGGCTTTAAGATCAATAATCAACAAGTGGGACCTCATGAAAATGAAAATCTTCTGTAAAGCAAAGGACACTGTCATCAGAAAAAAAATAACAGCCTACACGCTGGGAAAAGATCTTGAAACCTCCATCTCACAGAGGGCCAATATCCAGAATATATAAAGAACTCAAAAAGTTAAACACCAACAAACCAAGTAATCAAATTTAAAAATGGGGTACAGAACTAAACAGAGAATTCTAAATAGAGGAATATCGAATGGCAAACAAACACAAAAAGAAATGTTCAACATCCTTAGTCATCAGGGAAATGCAAATCAAAATGACCCTGAGATTCCACCTCACACCTATCAGAATGGCTATTCTCAAAAACTCAAGGGACAACACATGCTGCAAAAGATGTGGAGAAATGGGAACCCTTCTCCATTGCTGGTGGGAATGTAAAATTGCACAACCACTTTGGACAGCATTCTGTTCAAAGATCTATGGGCAGAAATTACTAGTCTATCCTGTAACAAAACAACAACAACAACAACAACAAAAAAAAAAAAAAGAAAAAGAAAAAAGAAGAGGAAAAGAAATTAGACAAATTTTAACAGGCTCTCATAATAAAAGTCCTGAGAAAACTAGGAATGGAAGGAACATACTTCAACATACTAAAGGCTGTTCTATGAAATGCCTGTAACTGACATAATACTAAGAAAGCAGACCGGATACTATTGTTTCCAACATGAGACAAGGGTGCCTGCCCTCTCTACTCTTATTCAAAGTAGTGCTTGAAATATTAGTCATAACAATAAGACAAGTCAAAGAAATAAAATTCATACAGTAAAAGGAAGAAGTCAAACTCCCCATGTGCTGATAACATGATCCTGTATTTAAAAGATCCTATATATACTCCACCAAGAATCTCTCTCTCTCTCTCTCTCTCTCTCTCTCTCTCTCTCTTTCTCTGTTATTTAGACATGGACTTTCCATGTAGCCTTGGCTGTCCTGCTTTGCAGACCAGGCCGGCCTGAGATCCACCTACCTCTGCATGGCTCACTAGGAAACTCTTAATCTCTAAATACTCTAAACAAAATTGCAGGATAAAAATCGCCATTAGAAAATTTAGTACCAGGGCTGGAGAGATGGCTTAATGGTTAAGACCGCTTGCTGCTCTTGTAGAAAACCAGAGTTCAGTTCTCATTCCTTATATCAGGCACCCGCCCTTCTGCTATTAACCCCAATAGCTCTTCTAGCTTCCTAGAGCTAGAAGATGTATACAAATGTGTATATATTTGTGTGTTACACATGTGGACATATAAACACCCACACATACATATCAGTAATAATATTTTTTTTAAATTAGTAACTGTTTAATGCAGCAATAATTAGTTTACCAAGAAAAATTAGGAGAGTCATTTCATTAGAATAGCTTTAAAAATACCTAGAAATAAAAAATACTGATGAGGTAAAAAACTTTTATAATAAAACTTTTTTAAGACTCTGAAAAAGAGACTGAGAACACACTAGAAGGTAGAAGTCTTCCATGTTCCTAGAGTAACAGACTTAATACATTGAACAAGGCTATATTACTAAAATTGTCCTTCAGACTCAATGCAATATCTACTAAAATTACAGAGACATTCCTCACATAACTAGAAAAAAACAAACTTAAAATCCAGATGGAAACACAGAAGACCCTCAAAAGCCAGAGCAATCCTAAGCAGAAAGAACAATGGGGGAGATGCCACAGAAGTGATTTCGTAGTTTACTACAAGGCAACAGTAACAAATACAGCAGGGTAAGGTGACAAAAAGAGACACAATGACTAACAGAAGAGAGGAAGACAAAGAATAATTCCACCATTGTTGAACTTGATCATAGTCATGTTCAACAACAATGGCAAAAATATACGCTGTCTAAAAAAAAATAAAAATAAAAAAATATATGCTATAAATATGCTGTCAGAGCAAAAATCAATTCTAAATGGCTCAAAGTCCTTAATATACCTGAAAACTACTAAAAGAGAACAAGAAAAAAAATTCAAGACACAAGTATAAGGAAAAAGCTTCTTAAAAGTCAGTCCAATTAATCAGAAAATAACCCCAAGAATCAAAAAGTGGAATTATCAGAAAATACAAATTTCCTTAACCTTAAAGGTTGGTAAAGTAAAAAGAAGACCTTTAAAATGTGAAAAAAAAAAATCTTTCCTGTTGTACTTCAAACAGAGAATTAATATTGGAATAATAATTAAAAAACAAACAAATAAAAACCATAGGGCTGGGGAGATGGCTCAGTGGTTAAGAGCACTGGCTGCTCTTCCAGAAGTCCTGAGTCCAATTCCCAGTGAACCACATAGTGGTTCACTAGCATCTATAATGAGATCTGGTATCCTCCTCTGGTGTATATATAATGAATAAATAGATCTTAAAAAAAACCCATAAACACTAACAACAAAAAAACATGAATCTTCAAACATAATTAGACTAAATAACTGAGCGGACAATTAAAAAATGCCCACAAATAGTCAATATTTTAAAATATTGTTCAGCATCTAGGAAATGCAAAAAAATTACTTTGATTCTCTTTCATCGTGGTCTGATTGACTACTATTTAAGCAAGTAAAAGCCACAAATAACAGTGAGCGTGTGTTTATGAGACCATTATTCCCTGCTGTGGGGAGTGTTAACTAATATAACCACTAGTAAAATCAATGTAGAGGCTTCTCAAAAGACAAAAACAGAAATGAAGAATGAGTAAAACTCAACAGAGACCTAGTGATCTGGGATATTAAAAACTGTAGCAACACATACACATACACACACACACACACACACACACACACAGAGAGAGAGAGAGAGAGAGAGAGAGAGAGAGATATTAAATTTTCAGAGAAGGCATAGTTTAATATGTAAAGCCTGAAAATTTCCTAAATAAAATAAAATCATTCATCTGCACATTTAAGATTAATGAATGCCACTTGAATTAGTTCAAATACATGCACATGTCATACATCAAAATGTTGAAAGCCAAGAACTGACAGAATCTTGAAAGCACCAAGAAAAATGTGGTTGATTACACACAACCTTCCATGATACTGACGCTGGGACAGAAGAAGTGAGCCTAGTAGGATGGCAAGTCCAAAGATCTGTATCAAATGAGATTTCCAATCCCAGAATCCTACAACCTGACAAAACTGCTCCTTAAATCCTAGAGATAAATTGAGATATTCCAAGATGGACACACCTTCAGAATGCTTCACTAGCTGATCATCTTGAAAGGAATCCTTTGAGTCAAAAACAAGAGACACTAACATGTATTCAGCCACCTTAGAAAACATCCACATAATCAAATAACAAAGAGGATTTTAAAATCACTGTTAAATGTAACAGTACAGGTAAAAACAAGAGAAAGTTACCAATCCACCTTCCTCTCTCAAGTCACAGCAGGGTGACTAAACACATCCTCTCCCACAGGGGAGTGACAAGGTTGAAGGGGGAGGGGGAATGGGAGGATGGGGTGTGGGTGTGGGGCTGGGAGGAGAGGAGGAAGGGAACTAAGATTGGTATGAAAAGTGATTAAATAAATAAATAAGTGGAAGAAAACAAGAGAAAAGATCAAGTTAGTAACTACAACACTTTTTCATCTTTTATTAAAAGACAATTACATACAACAATATTTTAAAAAACATTGATATCCGTCAAAGCATAGTCCAAGAATAGCGTCATGGCAAGGGAATTCCCAGTCTTTGTGAGAGAAAAAGACACGAGTCTAGTGACTCCAGTTTCTTCAAAAACACATAACTGTTCTTGGAATAAGTTTTCTTGCCCCTCCTAGGTGTAGTGAATAGGACTGAGTTCACTTTCTTCATCACAGCTGGCTATTGTTATTTTATTTCATTCCTCTATGAAAAAACAAGTTTCTTGCCATAAGCAGCTTGTCCTTGTGATTGTACACTTTGCACAGGTGACTCTTCTTAACCCTGAGAGTATAACTTGTCTGATGCTCTGAATGAAGTTTGGCTATTGCATGAGACTTCAGTCCACCTCAGTTTTAGGCTCTGCTCTCCCAGGTTCACATTGCCAAGTAGAGGGCTAAACAGATGAACATAGAGTATATAAAAACATTATACTGTTAGGGGGTACAGGCATATAGCACCTCTTAAAAACATGCTATCAGTTTTAATCAATTAATAATCTAATCCAGTATATTTTCAGTAAACGTGCAAATTGTGATTATTAGAATAATCTTAAAGAAAGTAATATAAAGGCATACAGTAGAATAAACGACAGAGCACTGAGAAAACAGATATAAATATACGATAGATATAAAATTTGTGAGAGCTTGAGAAATGGCTGAACAGTTAAAAATTCCTAAAGCTCTTGCATAGGATCTAAGCTCCTATGCACAATAATGCTGTGCAACTCAGAACTGCCTATAACTCCAACCCCAGAGGATCCAATGCCCTTCTGGATTTTACAGGCAGACACATACACGTGTCACACATGAAAACACACCCACACGCAGAAAAACAACCCACACATTAAAAAAAAAATGATGAGGTAAATCCTTTTAAATGTGACAATTTGACCACATCAATATTTGAACATAAAAACATTGAAGAAAAAAAAAAAAGAACTTTATTATCCTGGCGCTGACACTAGTCACTCAAAGCTTTTCATGTTAATGTACAAATGCATTCACTCTAACTGAATGCGCTAAGACTCTATTTTAAACCTTTGTTGTCTCATTTAGATTCGAAGTAAAATGTGGAGAACTTATTTAAACATGTAAACTATTTTACATGATATACAGTAGAACATGTTCAGACATGTGCTAAATTATGGTAAATATATTACATTTACTCAGTGTGTGTGTGTGTGTGTGTGTGTGTGTGTGTAATAATATGTGTGTGGGTATCTGTGTCACGGTGCTTGAGAAGAAGCCAGAGGACAACTTGTGTGAGTTAGTTCTCTCCTTCCACCCTTCATGTTTGAGAAATGAACTTGAGTTATCAGATGTGGCACCCATATGTGCTGAGGCATCTCATTGCACCACCAGAGCAGTTTAAAATAATTTCCCATTCTTCGGTCAAGAAATAAAAGCTAAAATTAAATGTAGAAATCTGGAGAAGTTTCCGTAACACAAAACACAGTTCTTATCCTTTCTGCATGACTGCATTTATTCACCTGAAAAGAGTTTAAAGAATTATTTAAACAAATGCGTTAATAAGCTAAGATGATATAATTTCAAAGTCCCATTGAAATGACTGGCTTGTGGCATGTGAAAATGATTTGTATAGTTCCTTTTTCAGTACTCCCATCATATGGGGATTTGTGTGATGTTTCTTAGAATCTGCTATGACTGCTTTGAAAACCAACAAACAGAAAATCATTTCTTAACATTTTTCCTGTGGCTTTGTGGTTACAGCACTCCTCTACTCCCCAAGCCCTATCTATTTTCAAGGTTGACCTGATGGCTTTCGGGAAAAGTTCTAATTTATATCTTCTTTTTGAGAGACATTTGCTTCTCTGTGTTTCCTTATCTTATTCTCTGAAGTCTCATTTTAGTCTTTTCATGTTGAGGAATTAAAATTTTATGTGATGAACATTTCTCTGATATTTTTCTACTTTAAACAGGTCGTGTCTAATGATCTGATTCCCCAAATGATATATCCTTACTGCAATTCCAGCTCTGTGGGAAACTACACTGTATGTAGAAAGCCTTAGCCAAAAATTATAAATTGTCTTACCTACACAACTGTGAAGGAGAAAAGTCTTTGTGATCAAAAAATAAAAACTTTGAATGAAGTACTTTTTTTATGAAAGCACTTTGAACAAAAGAATAAAAAGGTAAATAAATGACATAATTAATTATGATGTGTTGAACATATGACATATATTAATTTGTTCATTCCTTTATAATTTAAATGATTATTCTTTAACTATCAGTGTCCAAAGTACTTATCTTAATTTCTTACTGAATGTTAATTGAACACTGACTGTGTGTCAAGCACTATCTCGGGCATTCCAATGTTGTCATTTTATTTAAGACATGTAACAACTAAGTAAGTAGTTAATGTTATTGCTATATAGTAATGTATATAATTTAGTAATGTAGGAGGGTATGAGAGTAACAAACTTTAACTAACCTCTTCCAGGATTTGAAGTCAAGTATTTGATGATATGGCAGCCATTTTAGCTTCTGAAACTCATATCGGCAACAAAAAGTTCCAAATGAAATAATTTCAAAAAATGTAAGGATTGTCAACGATGTTTCTTATATATAAAGATTTTTTTAAATGGTTAATATATGTAACAAATATATAAACATTTTCTTGTAATTGTGTACCTGGGGTTCTTTCAATGATTAAGATTCTATTTATTATAAAACATTTAACTTGTACATGAAATTTGAAAATAAACCTTACCAACCATATTCTTGAAAATATCTATTAAAACTAGATACAAAGTACCCAAATCTGTGTTTCTAAAAGAACTCTCTCAATTAAGCAAATATCAAATTCAAAACATCAGAATCTTAATGTCACAACAGTCTTTCAAAACTCACAGAAAAATAAAATTTAATAATGCTGACATTCACATTTCTGTGAAAAAATTAAAATTATACTTCAGTCAGATACATAATTGTCGTGGAATCAGTCTTTTCTGTTTAAAACACTATGTATAAAAACATATATACTTATCCTTGAGGTTGCTTTTTAAAAAGTAATGGTAGGCCATGGCTTGGGGAAAAACAAATAATATTGTTCTGCTAAAAGAACATAGCGATAAAATTTCTCCTGATGACATTTTCCTAGACCCATAAATCAGGACCTAACTCAGTAATTATCAGAGAAGCTTTCTCTTGCAGCAGAGGAAGACTAACACAGAGACCCACAAATGGACATGTGTGGAGAGTGAGAGACCTCGGCACACTCAGTTCCAAATGTGATGTATTCATTAAATTCCTTCTCTCAGGGCTATGCAGAAAAAAA
Source organism: Psammomys obesus (assembly GCF_907164565.1). Lineage (NCBI taxonomy): Eukaryota > Metazoa > Chordata > Mammalia > Rodentia > Muridae > Psammomys > Psammomys obesus. The sequence goes on along the minus strand of NW_026596166.1, from coordinate 19,480,338 downwards.
GGCAGAAAGATTCGAAGAGTCAGAGGGCAGGAAGGACACTAAAGAAGTGTCCTTCATAGATGACCTCACAGACTGTGGCAGCATGCAAGAGTCCCAGTGCTGAGAGAGAAGTTGACAAGATCTCCCATCCCTAACCAAGGAGCAATCCCCAATTGACAGCCACACACAAAGGAAAAATCAGTGCTCCCCATTGTACTCTCACTTAGTTAATTAACCGCACTTAAGGGTAGGCTCACGCACAGCAGTGTACGGGCAAAACAAAATTAACTCCGTGTTTGTTTTGTAGACTTGACTCATATTGCGTTGGGCATTTTTTGTCTTAGTGGACAATTGGCTGTCTATTATGGTTTCTGATTTTATGTTTTCATGGAATTTAGTTTTGTGTGTGTGTGTTTCTTTCTTGTGATTTTTCTTCCTTTTTTCTTTTAAAATATGTTTCATGTGCCTGTTTTTTTTTTTTTTCTAAAGAGAGATCGAGAGAGAAAGCAGGTATTGGGTGGATATGGTGGAACTAGGAAGAGCAGGAAGACAAAAACAAATAAGTCGAAGTTCTATTCATCCTAGTTATCCATACTTTGATATTATGGACTTTTTAGTGTCAGGAATTACTCTGTGTTGTAAAATACTACCTCAGTTATTTTCAAGGTGAAGTATCTAATGTTATCTTCCTGTTCTATATGAGTTAATTAAGAGAATTCAGTTTGCCCAAAACTATATTCTGATATATGGCAGACAAAAATAAACTATGAATCTAAAGCCTGTGCCTGTGATTACTCCCTGTTAACTTAGGCTTTTAATTGAACATCTTTTGTGTCCTATCTCTCTCTTTATCTATACCTTGCATACTCTCTCACTCTTCCTCTTAATGATAAATGGCTTAATAGCAGTTGCTAATGAAATATAATAAAATTTCAGCATTTTTATTTTAGCTTTTAAATCTTACAAAGCCCACAGATTCATGTCTGGTCTGTTTCGAAAGTTTTTGAGGTCATAAAATAAATACCTGTTCAAACCATGCCAGTAAGGTCAATATGAAAAACATTTCATTAATCTATGGAATTATCTTTGAGGATTATTAACATTGGGAGTGTTGATTTTTCATCTTCCTATGCAAATCTGACTGTTATACCTGGGATCTGAAGGCCTTAAAGTATGGAGTGGATGACAGCCTAAAGCTGTAGACAACTTTACTTCTGTTTCAGTGTACTTTTACACACAAATGTAACAAAGAAAGCAATGTTACAATGGAGGTTGTCTGGTCAGAAAAACATAATTAGAAAAACATGTCAATAAATGCCAGTAAAAACATGTTAAATATTAATAGAGAAGCTTTTTCCCAGACCTTTCTCAGGACAGATTCATTTAAACATTATTGCAGAACACATGCTACCAATACATCTGGGAAAGCGTGAGAGCAGGACAGAAGGCCATACTCAGAGTCAGGATACACTGAAGCATTCCACACACCCTTTCACCAGATTGAGTCCTGTAGCTATGTTCTGACAAGAATAAACATGCCTTATAAATCCAATGCAAATATTTGATGCAGGAGGCATGAAATCACATCTGAGAACAACCCAGAGAATAAAAATCACCAGAGGCAAAAGGCCCTTGGCCTTTTTTCTTGGAGTCTCTCTCCCAGTTCTCCAAGGCGTTGCTCACCATGTATCCTGTGACCATGTCCTCATGCTGGAGCCAGTAGATAGTGATATTTCTCTATCGATGATGATATTATAACCTGCTTTGACTTATCTAGTAAAATGCACTCTTAAAATCAATGGAAATATTACGTACACTTCAGCAGTTTTCTTTGTATAACTCTTAAAGGAGTCAAGTTAATAGTAGAAAAATAGTATTTATTTACAAACAGCATTGAATACTTTTAACTTAAGGTAACTATGTAAGGTGATGGATGTGTTCACTTGTCTGTCACAGCCATCTTAACAATGTGTACAAATACAGTGCTCTCATATTGTACTCCATTAACGTAATCAGTGTTTGTCAACCATACTTTAAGAGAGTTTGAGAGATGAAACATTGAACACCTTCTTGCATGTGTTAAACTATGCTGTGTGTAGGTATACATGTCATCATGTATAAATGTTCTTCCATTTAGATTCCTTGTAGACTCCAGTAGACATCACAGGCACACCAAATAAAGCCATCGAGCCTGACTTGAAGATGCAAAACACAAAATAATGTTTTCAGCTATTAGGGGTTGAAATTGGACCAGTGAAATATTAACAAAGAATACCTAAACAGAGAGAAGGTCAGTGACAAACCGGTGACTATGAAGCTATGATCTAGTAATGCTGTTATATTTCGTGACTACCAGTCACTTTTCAAGCTCATTCTCAATAGTTGAGTTACATAAGAAGCTTTAAATTATTATACCCTATTTTTAATGTATATAAAAGGGCATTCATAGATTACCATGATGGCTGATGATTAATAACTTTAAGAAAATAATTCCCATGTAGTGGCTTCTCATAGTGCAGAGAAGATAGACTGCATACTGCTATGGGTTCTTCCTAAATTTGATATAAGGATGAGAAAAACAATCCCATATGGGCAAGAGGTTTTTCTTTGTCCACTTCCCCACATCCACAACTGAAGGTAGTTGTGGAATTAATGTTACTTCCATAGCAGGGGAAGCACTGTATAAATGAAGAATGTATTTGTCTGCTTGGGACTATGTTTTCAGTCTAGTTTAGAATAATTATAGGTTATAATTTGTGACATTAATATTTTTTGTCCCTGTCAGCATGCATATTTGTAGGATTAAAACTTGAAGACATTCTGGCTGTATTTTCCTGACTTAGATCTATTAAGAAATAAGTTGGTAATGCAATCTTTGCACATACCCTTAACCAGGATTAAAATATATGTTAGGTCTTTCAGGATTTAAGAGGAAGCATAGCCAAATGCTAACAAGGCCTTTATTTGTAAATAAACATATTTTCACATAGTCTAGATGTGCAAAATAATAAAACTTAATAGTTTTTATCTGAAAAATAGAATATTAATCAATATATTTCAGTGCTGTAGAATAAGTGGTACATGTTTTAAATACAGAACTAAAAGCAAAAATTCACACTTGCTGTAAGCAAAGCACTTTTAAGAACACGTTTTCATTGGATTCTGTCTCAGTCACGCTGCTGTTAATAAAGGCTTGGGTCATCATTTTCACGTCAAATGGTTTTTATCAGGGCCAAGTATTTAAAGGAATGGAACCAACCTATTTTCTGTAATACAACAGCTCCCCCATCTTACAGACTAAAGAATATAAACTGAAATTTTACTTTTGGTAAATAATATTAATAATGCCTATATGAGACTTTAGTTTATTTTCTTTGGGAATAAATAGGGGAAAAACATATCAGATGCATGCATTCTCAAAATAGTCGTTTCTTGTTCATGATATCATAAGAATATGTGAATTGCTATAGAGCACTAAAACTGATCTCTGGGACTGAGAAGTTGAAATTCATTTTTGACAAGGAATTGTGGACATGTGAGGATGTTTTTGAACATGTTCTGGAATCAGCTAATGTGCTGTAAAGCCAGATGTTTCTACTTTTATTCTCTTTCAAAAGTTGTTTATATTTTGATCACATAAGAACAAGACCTGATTTTCATTATAGAATTAGATTCAATAAATATTTAAGCAAACATTTGGTCTCTCTTCAGGCTTGCTCAGCAACTGGTAAGTACAAAACAGCATCACTCATTTCTCCGTTCCCTGGAGGTAGAAATGACTCAACTAACAGCAGTCCTAGAAGCTGATGATTAAGGACAGCCAAGCTTTCTCTTAAAAGCCTGAAAATCAAACTTGAGTATACAGAGTATATTTTACATCATCAGAAAACAACTTATGAGTTAAAATTCCTCAGTGTTGAAAGTTCCATCAGACCTATCAGACCTAAATAGTGCAGTCTTTCTATACCTTTTTTAGCATAAAGAAAACATAAAATATATAAGAAAAAGAAAAAATTCCTGCCACATATCACGTTATAATAAGAAATATATTACAAAAACATAAGGGCATCTTATATTTTATACTATAATTATTTAACTGTAGAAATTAAGAAATTTCCTTTTTTACTACATGATTTTCCTTTTATTGAAAATAAATTTGTTTCATGTTATGTAATATTCTGATTATACTTTCTCCTTCCTCTCTTCCTCCCATTTCCTCTCCTGTTTCTTTCTCATCCCTATCCACCCCCTCTCTCTCTCATTAGAAAATTAATAGACTTTTAGAAGATAATAATTAGAAATTAAAATAAGATATAAGATTTTTTTTATAAAACCAATAAGTTTGAATACGGCAAACAAACAGAAAGAAAAGAGCCCAAGAAAAGGCACATGAAACAAGTATAGATGAAGAAATCCACATGTTCACATACATAGAAATTCCAGAACAACAATAAATTAGAACCCATAATACTTATATGAACAGGACTTTTAATCTAGCAAAATGGCTGCTCTGCCAAGGGATCACATCCAAAGATCTAGGTCTATGTGACCCAACTAGCAAGCAGACATGCCCTTAGTACAGACCATTAATCACTCTGGCCAAAATACATCTTTAATCTCCTTGGCTGGAATATAGACATGACACACCTTTAATCTGGCTGGCTGGAATTTAGAGCTTGTCTTTAATCTCAAACAATGACTTCTAATAGAGGGTATACAAAGTGACAAATGAGAGAAAGAGTTGACAGAATGAGTCAGAGATAGGATAACCCAATTCTCAGGAGAAAAGACAGGAAGAACAGCACAGAGAGAGTTCAGGGTCTTCATTGAGTAGGAGGAAGAGAATACAGTATAGGAACACAGTAGAGTTCCTACAGTCAGTATAGTAGAGTAGAGTTGCAGGGTTGACTTACAAATCTTTATTTTCTTGGTGTCCTCTATCTGCTCTGGCATGTACACTCTTTTTCCTCCTCTTCTACAGGATACCCTGAGTGCTTAGGGCTTTGAAGGAGACATCCCTTAGTCTTGAGTGTTCCAATGTCTGTCTCTCATTTCCTGCACAATGTCTGGTTGTGGGTTTCTCTATTTGTTCCCATGTGCTACAGGAGGAAGCTTCTCTGATGATGGCTGAGCAAGGTACTTATCTATAAGTATAGCAGAGTGTCAATAGGGGTCATTTTATTGCTAGTTTTATATTTATTAGAACTGTAGTATTTGGTTTTACCTTAGGTCTTTCAGTTATCTAGTCTCAGATTCTTGGTCACCAAGATGTTGCAAAAGGGTTCTATCTTGTAAAGTAGGCCTTAAGAAAAATCACAAATTGATTGGTTACCTAGACAAGCTTTCTACCCAAATTGCACTAGCAGGCTACCATTATAGATCAAAAGGTTTGTGCATGGACTGATGTTTACATTTCTCTTTTGGTGGCATGCAGAGTACCTTCCTGTAACAAAGACACCAGTGCATGGGGGTAAAAGGTCTATGTAGGCACCAACTCAACTTTTCTACATCCAAGGAGTTCTGTTGATGTTGCCTTCATCAACGGGTCCTTAACATCAGTTTGTGCAGAAAAACTCATAGCCTTGGCAACAACCTATGTTGTTTTGGAGGATCCATGAGACCCCCTTTGGCCAACAACTAAATTAGATGTAACCCAATTTAGTACTAGAAGCTTCATTTGATGACAAGATATATCTAGTTGGGATTCTGCCTCCCCCAGGTTTTGTGATTTCATTAATATCCCCTTCTTCTATGTATATACTATACAAAGCTTTTACTATATTAGAATTTTATACTACCCTTCAAATGGCCCTTGGGTTTAGCTGTCTCTGTATGTAGATTTTCATTACTCTGCCTCTTTCCTTCCCCTCCCATTCCAGCTGTACCCCCAATAATCAACAACTCTCTGTTCTATTTTCTTTTTCTATGAACATCTATGTGTCCTCCTACTTCCCTCACTATATAACTAATCTCTGCGGTTCTATGGAATATAACTTGATTATCATTAATTTAGCAGAAAATATGCCTATATAAGCAAATACATAACATAGTTGTCTTTCAGGATCAGGATTACCTCTCTAACAATAATTTTTTTTATCATTCTATCCATTTACATATCAGTTTCATGATTTCATTCTTTTAAATTTCTCAGTAGTATTCCATTTTGTGTAAATGAACTACTTTTTCTTTATCCATTCATCTGTTGAGGGACATCTCGGTTGTTTAGAATTTTTTTTCAGTTATGAATAAACAGCAATAAACAAGGTTGAGCTAATGTCATTACAGTAAGATGAAGCATTCTTTGGGTATATGCATAAGAGCGATATATCTAGAACTTGAGGTAAATCATTGCCCATCTTCCTAAGGAACCTCTACCCTGATTTCCATGATGGCTGTACAATTTTTCAGTCCAACAATCAATGAAAAGTTTTCCTCTCACTAGACATACTTGACAGAATTAAATATAATTTCAATTACTGATCTTAGTCATTCTTATGACTATCAGAAGGTTTTTTTAAATTTTTTATTAATTACACTTTATTCATTTTGTATCCCCCCATAAGCCCCTCCCTCCTCCCCTCCCGATGCCACCCTCCCTCCCCTTTCTGCATGAATGCCACTCCCCAAGTCCACTGATAGGGGAGGTTCTCCTCTCCTTTCTGATCTTAGTCTATCAGTTCTCATCAAAAGTGGCTGCATTGTCCTCTACTGTGGCCTGGTAAGGCTGCTCCCCCCTCAGGGGGAGGTGATCAACAAGCAGGCCAATCAGATTATGTCAGAAGAAATTTAAAGTAGTTTTGATGTACACTTCTCTGATGACTAAAGATGTTAAACATTTCTTTAAGTGTTTCTCAGCCATTTATAGTGTAATTCTTTTACCTAGTAAAAATAAGAATTTCAAATCACTTAAAATTATTTATCTTATTTTACTTTACCTATAATTAATGTACATAGTTATGAGACCTACTGTGAAAAATTGTAACATATATGCAATATATTGAAATAAATTAAAAGCAATTAATATTTTTATCTCCTTTACTGCTCTAGCATAGCTTCAGTGTCAGGTTACAACACTTATGTCTGGTCACTCCCAGCAGCCTTTAAAGAGAGCTACAGGCAAACCAGTATCTCTGGCCTCCACAGTTACTGAACTACTGTGCATATAGATACATATTCATGCACACACACACATGCACACACACACACACACACACACACACACACACACACAGAAGTGGGGTTAGGTAGGGAGAATGGAAAAAGAAGATTGAAAAATAAAATAAATCCTTTAAAAAAAACACATGCCCATCTCATTGAATATTTATTGTTTCTTTGTATTGGGAGCTCTTCAAATTCCTTTTAGTAAAATATAAAATAGTAACATACAATGCTAAAGCTTACGCTTCCTACTTGAGGGCATTTTGGTAGAAGCTGTTCAGGTTCCTATATAATACTGTTTCCTAGCCTCTAGTGAGCACGATTCTCTCCTCTAATGCCAGAAATACTTTAGCTTTCACACGAGAGAGAACATAGTCACCCATCTGTGCCTGCTTTAGACCGCTTTCCCTAAGCCCTTTAGATCACTTATAATGTCAGCCACAGACATGGCTCCATTTACAGAACTAACCAACCTTTCCCCCTATCCTGTCCCTGCCACACAAATCCCACAATTACCACAACTTGCCAAGAGAGAATTTGACAGGGTGTATTCTGGGTCAACATTGTGGAGTGTTTTGACAAGAACAAAAAAATCATATGAGGACTTTTCTGTATCCTGAAGTCACTGGCAAGCTAGAATCAGTTTGTTGGATGGCTGACTTCAACTGTGCTCAGCGATCTCATATGACAATGCAAGGTCAGCTTGCATTTCAATGACAGATGTCATCAGAGTTATCTAGGGTTACTGGTAGGATTATATATAAAAGTTATGCTTTTGCCTTCCCAAATGTTCCCACCAACTTGATTACTAAACATTTGCTAACAATAAATAAGTTTTCAAGTTCAAACTATGAATTATCTTTTAGCATTGCTAGCTCCTGTGTGTGTGTCTGTGTGTGTGTGTGTGTGTGTGATATTTTATTTTGTCTGTTACCATGTTTCTTTGTAGTTTCTCTGCCTCCAGGTACTCTTCTGCTCTTCTGTACATTCTTTCTCTGGATCACCAGACAAGGAGATCTGTAAAGTTCAGGGACTGTGAATGAAATACTCAAGAGTCAATCTGAGGATCTGATTAGCCAATAGATCTAACTCTATCAATTCTGACATCCACTTATTTTTTCTTCTCATTATCATACATTTTCATTTCATGCTTAAACAACAATAAATGTTTTGTGGAGTCTTTTTAAAATTGATACTAAGTCATTTCTTTATTTTCAACAATAACTCAAAAAATAATTCTCAACTGCCATGAGATTCCCTGCTTTCTGCTCAAAGTTTAGTAATGACTCAGCATCTTCTTAGATACCCTGCTGGGTACAGTCTTTCAGAGGTAGGCTCCATTCCTGTTTCCGGTCTTCTCCCACTTCCAATACCTATCCTGTTTGCCTTTCTGAATGAGGATTTAGCCTCTTCCTTAGGGTCTTCCTTGCTGTTTAGCTTCTTTAGAACTATAGATATTAATATCTTATATTATATGTCTAATACCTACTTATACGTGAGTATATACAATGTTTGTCTTTCTGTTTTTGGGATACCTCACTCGGGATGATCTTTTCTAGTTCCATCCATTTTCCTGCAAATTTCACGATTTCCTTGTTTTTAATTGTTGAGTAGTATTCCATTATGTGAATGTAACACAATTTCTGTATCCATTACTTGGTTGAGAGACATCTAGGTGGTTTCCAGATTCTGGCTATTGTAAATAAAGTTGCTATGAACATAGTTGAGCAAATGTTTTTTGTTGTATGGTTGAGTATCATTTGGATATATGCCCAGGAGTGGTATAGCTGTATCTTGAGGAAGCACTATTCCTAATTGTCTGAGAAAGTGCCAGATAGATTTCCAGAGTGGTTGTACAAGTTTACATTTCCACGAGCAGTGGAGGAGGGTTGCCCTTTCTTCACATCCTCTCCAACATTTGTTGTCATTTGAGTTTTTGATCTTAGCCATTCTGATGGGTGAAAGGTGGAATCTCAGGGTCATTTTGATTTGCATTTCCCTGTTGACTAAGGATGTTGAACATCTTTTTAAGTGTTTCTCTGCCATTTGATATTCCTTTGTTGAGAATTCTCTATTTAGCTCTGTACCCCATTTTTTAATTGGATTAGTTGGTTTGTTGGTATTTAACTTTTTGAGTTCGTTACATATTCTGGATATTAGCCCAAGTGCATGGAGTCTTATAAAAGAAGAGGGAAATAGAAAAACCTGGAGGGGAACGGAGCTCCACAAGGAGACCAACAGAGGCAAGAAATCTGGGCCCAGAGACTGATGAATCAACCAAGGACAATGCATGGAGAGGACCTAGACCCCTGCTCAGATTTACTACTTTTTATTATTCCCTAATAAAATTATCCCTAGGATCATTTTAAAGTAGTTATTACAGAAAAAGCATGTATACTTAACAATAATTTCTAAAGCCTATGTATTATTTCTTGCATAAGCATAACTAATATGTATTAATCATACACTTACTTAAACCATTTGGAGTAGAGAATGACTACTGCTACTATATTCATTTCAGCTGCAATAATAAAAGGGGGGGGGGAGTCTTCAAGAGTTCTCACTGACCTTAGTAGTCAGGATTGATGAGGTAGTATAAGGATTACACAAATAATAGAGGAGGAAGATAATTTTCACAACTCTGAAATAACCTTCCAAACATCAAGATTCTGTTTTACTCTGAATGGAATCTAAAACTTAATATATATGTTAATTTTTTTCTTTCTTAGGCTGCAAATATCATGAAACAAGTCAGAATAAGAATATGAACATGAAAGCACAGGTTCCACATATTGAATTAATGATAAATGTCAATTTTCTGATTCTAGTTTTGAGTAAACAAACAGTAACACAGTACAACCAAATGTCATAATTGATAAAAATATTACTTATATATTTGGAGTTAAGCAAAACACACTGTTCCAAAGCTGATTCATCACCAGTTCACACTGAAGATCCCCACACTGCCAGACACAACAAAGAGAACAAATTGTCAATGGCTTTTAATCAGGATTGCTGAGCAGAAAAGGTGTCTCATCAGCTTGCTTTGTGGCTCCTGGTAGCCATTCCATTTCACCTGTTAAACACTGCTTAGTTTAAGAATAGAATAAAACATACTTTGAAATATGCCCTACCATGCTGAACAATCTGTTTCATCCATACTTCGTGTATCTAACATATGCTTGGTTCAATATTAACAGCAGAGGAAAACTGGCAGTTACTTTTTAAAAAATCACAAAATAAACTGTTAAAACATAGTTTGTTCCATTCCTTTACACATTACAACATCAAAGAGATAAGTATATTGGAAAAAATGAAACACAAAATTAAGGAAAATCTCATATTCACACCATTTCTAATAAAAATTCATCTCTTATGTAAATCTGATCTATATAGCATTTGGAGGGCAGAATTTGTGACAGGGTCATAGCTGACACTTCAGCATGTTTCATCAGCTTGCAGTTATACTTAGATATTTTCTTTTCCAAAATTAAACAAATCATGTTCAGGACCATGTCCACTCTCTTGAGCTGTCACCTCTCAGTTGGAGCATTTAATTCTTAGGGTACAGCATATTAAAGATATGAAGTAAAACAAAAACATAAAATGAGTCCCCCTGGGAGATTATTTTATTTCTGAAAGGGGAAACACACATAAAAAAAGAAGCAATTATGAGTCTATCTATACATTTTTTAAAAAAACTAACAAGAAAATTTGTTTCAAGAAGAACAAAATTAGATGTTTAATCTTCTAAGAATTTCATACAACATATTTTAATCATATTTATCTTCTTCCTCCAGTTCTGCCCACATCTACCCCAATTCCCTGCCTATGCAACTCCTGCTCCCACCAGCAAAAGCCAGTTTGACTGTTTCTGGATGTAGTGCCTGTTCTGGAGTCCAGTCAATATAACAGGTGTTAAAAATGGACCTTCCACTTGTCAATGAGTTATTTTCAATAATATTGACTAAAGTTATATATTGGCTTAACTTTGCTATGTAATAATTTGTTCAGAGATTCTCTGCCCAAGTAAAGTGAGTACTTTGGGGCAATAATTAATGGCTAAAATCTTTAAAAATTGTATTTGATAAATTTTGGGGGATAGTTACATTCTTTTTTTTCTTGTTCTTGTTTTGTTTTGTTTAGTCCAGAAAATGCAAAACAGGGTTAATGTTTTCAGAACACAGAGCATTTCTGTGCATCTTCAGCTCTAAAAATCATGTTTCTACATAAGCAAATTTGATTACATATTGTCTTAATAGTTGGTGAAGTAGAAATTTAAAAACACAAAAAAAATGGACCTTCCTTCTTTCAGAAGCAATGAAATGCTGATAACTCCTTTACTAGAAACAAAACTTCATGCTCTTCTTCCTTCCACCATACTGAGATTTTTTTCTGGCTTAAGCTTGTGTCTTTTTGTGTGTTGAAACATTGCTTTCCTGAAAGTCCTCCACAGTCCACTCTGACTCTTGTCAGTTTCTCTGCTAATTGCCACATCCTGCAAGCAGAAGCTCCTCTGATGAGGGCTGACTGATGCTTGGGTCTATGGGTTGCGCTATAAATTATCACACTGAGAAAGAACCCATGCTTGACGATATCTATATGTTATGCACCTTTCAATTGTCTTTTTTATAAATCATCCACTTAGCCACATGAAACTGAAAAGATATAAAATGACTATCTTTGTTCTACAATATTTTGGGAAGCAAAGAATTAGTATTTGAAGTTAAAGTGGAATTTCTAGAAAATATAGGGGATTATTTACATATGTTGACTGTTGACTTATAATAGACCTTTATTCTTTGAAGCCTACCTCCATTTTCTCCTTTTTAGATATATAAACTCTTTTCTATAAATGAAAACCAGGGAATCATAACATGCCTCAGTGAGTGAAGTCTAAAACAGGCCTTCCTAATTCTGGAGCAAACTATTTGTGAAATAAATACTTAGCACAATTGAATATAAATTCATCTGTATTTATCAGTATAACAGAGAATCCATGTTGTCTTTTGCTAGAAAATGTAGGAAATAATGTACTTTGTGAAACCATAAAACAAACAAAAAATCATATATTTGTTTTTAAAATAAAAGAAAAAATTTCACTTACATATATTTCATAGTATGCCATGTTCTTTTTTTCTTGGATCCCAAACTTTGCCAATTTTTAATTTCTAATCTCTAATATATTTCCACAAAAGAAGATTTTATATTATTTTTTTCAACAATGGCTTTTTTATTTTAAAAGTTTGCAGTTTTATAATAGTCATAATGTAACTGATGTTTTAAAACATGTCAAACTAAAGGAACAATAAGACATTATTTTGCTTACATTTTTGGCATACCTATGCAAAACCAAAGGATATAAGGGATAATAGTTTAAGTTAACATTATAACTATACAACTCCACTTTAAAGAAAGCAAAAAGTACTGTTACATAGTGATAAAATACAAAAATAAAAATATTTAACAATCGTTACATTCGCTATAAAGTATAGATATTATTAAAGATTATAATATATTGGTGAAGGGATTATTTAAAATATCTTATAATGTTTCTATATGCCCACTGTATGACTTTTTTAAAATATATATTAATTTAATAATTAATATGGTCTAATTTTTATTTTCTATTCAAGGAGTTCTAGCTGCCTCTAAAATAGCCAACTCACTATGCTTAATAATCACTTGAAGAAACAAGGACATTCTTACAGATATTTAAAGAAGGGTCTTCGTTCTTGTTCTTTCTGTGGCAGATTTCTTCAAGGGGACAGGGTATGAGGCCAGTACTAATATCTTGAAGTCAACAAGTATCTCAAAAAAGCAACGTCAGTTTTCAGAATTTCACCACTATTATCTCATCCATGTGATAGAATATTTAATAACAAGGAAAATAAAAGTATCAGTAGAATGCCTTTGGCGTATTTCTGAAGATATTGGAATCATATTGATGGGCACATTTCCACGATTTAAATAGAAATAATACTGTAACATACTTTAGTGAAAGAGAGTTATTCATTACATAATTAGAAAGAGATTGCTCTGAAAGCTAGTGTACAAGGCAGTCATTAATACCTCTCAAAAAAAAAAACCAAACAAATGAAAGTATTTTCCTAAGTTATTTATTTATTTATTTATTAACTGTGTGCACGGTATGTGTGTGTAAGTGTGGCCATCTACCTCCACATGTGTGTGAAACCAGAGGAGACCAAAAGAAGGTGTTGGATCCCTCCTAGAGCTCATTTTAGGATAGATATGTCATGTCTTGACATGTCTTCTGGGAACCAAACCTTTGCCATGGCAAGTGCTCTTAACTGTGGAGTCATCTCTCTAGCTCCCTAAGTAGTTAAAATTTTAGTCAGAAGCACAAAACCTCTAAGGATTCAAGCAACATGGCTGAATGATATCTCATGCTATGCTTTGCATTGTGGGGATGACCCTGTTAAAATAGTCCAAGGTTGCCTTCTAGGGAAGTAAGAGTGAATATCAAGCAAACAAACCTGAAACTAGGAGCTAGGAGTTGTACATGACTAACGGAACTTTCACAAGGGATCAGTGGTAAAATGAAATGAAGATTATAATGAATCAGTGTGGCTATTTATTAAACACTCTGTATGAAACAAAAGGATAGTACAGGCAATTATTCAAAAGCAAGGTGATCCAATAATTTCCTTGGCATCAGGAAAACTATCAGCAGAGAATTTAACATCATTGCATAAAGAAAGAAGTTTAATCGCCAAGTTAAAAATAATAATAATACCAAAATAAATTACTTTTCATTCTTGAGCCACAGACCAGAGAAATGGAACCAAGGAAATGTTAAAGCATGGTAACCAAACTAATTGAGCTAATTAAAAGAAACTGGAAGACTATGACTATTTTAAAACTGAGTTGAAACCTATAATAATCAATGTTTCCTACCCAATCCCATGCATAGAGGAAAAAGTCAAATGCTGAAGAGGTAGAGGCAAATTCCCAAGTCAAGCTATAAAAGATGATGTCAACAATTGCTCTGGCAGCTGGGGAGATGGCTCAGTGCTTAAAAGGGCTTGCTAAACAGGCAGTATGACCTGGGTTTGGTTCCCCAGCCCCCAAGTAAAACCCTAGAGCTTGGGGTTGGAGAGCATGGAAATGGGTGAATCCTGAGGCTTAATGGACCTCTCAGCCGAATGTAAACGGTTATTTCAAAGTTCAGTGAGAAACCTTGCCTAAATAATAATAACAATGTGGAGAACAATTTTGGGAGACACTCAATTTGTACCTCAGATATACATCTACATGCACATGCTAACACACCTGCATATGGGACAGAGTTCTGGAACAGATAATTGTGTGCACCTTTACCTTAATGTGGATCTACATCTGTAAAATAAAGCCTTTGCTAGATAGTTCATCACAGGACTTTTAATAGAAGCATATTAAAGCCTTTCAAATGCCTTATTACTTCCATATAATAGGACTCACTGTGTCCAGTCATATACATAAATAAAGTCATAATAATAATTCAGACTTTTGTTTTTAAAATAACTATTTTAGAACTAGTTTGATTTTCAAGTAAAGCTTAAAGATTAAGTGGAAATTGTCATGAGATCATACACATATATCAATGTACCTGTAAGAGAATAATTAATGAATAAAAACTAGCATTTAATAATCTTTCCAAAACATTGCAAAAATATGAGAAAGTTTACAAAGTACTGCACTTAATACTCAGTTCAACCAGCAAAGAGCAGCCAAAGTAGCCCAGATTCCTGTGCATACTCTACTAGAAGCTTTGCTTTTCAAGGAACAAGTTACATTTCCACTTCCAAGATGTATAGACTGTGGTGGGTCAGTCACACTTCAGTATATATTCCTGTAACAATCATAACAGGATTCATCTAGTGTGACAAAGTAGCTTTGATTATCAAAATACTACAATTTCTTTCTAGAATGATTGATAATCTGTAACAGAGTGATACACTGTATCTGTACTAACTAACCAGTATATCACATAAACATGGAGCTTGTTTTCCAGAATATTAACAAAAACAAGGAAAGATAAGGATGGTTACTTGGAATAGTAACCTAAGGATTGTCCTTTGTTCAGTAATATTTTACTCTGAGATAATCCCTTTCTGTAAACTCTCAAGAAATCTCTGACATGAACCCATTGGCTGGCTCTTTGATCATCTCCCCCTGAGGAGGAAGCAGCCTTACCAGGCCATGAAGTAAGACAATAAAACCAGTCCTGGTGAGACCTAATAGGCTAGAGTTAGAGGGAAGAAGAGGGAAGGGGAGGAGGACCTCCCCGACCAGTGGACTAGGAGAGGAGCTTGGGAGGAGATGAGGGAGGGGGCTACAGCTAGGATACAAAGAGAAGAAACTAATTAATAAAAATAAATAAATGAATAAAACCCTGCCCAGAGCCCAGTTATTTTGTTGTTGTTGTTGTTTGTTTGTTTGTTTGCACTGGTGTTTCCAATTTTGAAATTCAGCCTTAATTTTTCAAGAGTGAGTCTTGATTGACAAAGAGAGATACAGAGTGAAAAGAGTGTTCCACTCAGTGATTGAGTTTTCAGTGATAGGTTTCCTTTCCTTTAGAAAAGAAGGACAACTGGCCCTTCTGGTACAGTCTTACCATCAACCACAGGACTGAACTTGTGGCTATGCTACCAGATTCCAGAGAGTACATGTGTTCAGACAAGTCAAGTAAAATCTCAAAAAATAACAGACTAAGGTGGTGGTGGTGGTGGTGGTGGTGGAGAGTTATCTTTGTCCCTGAAGTTTACCTAAAATGAGCATAGAAGCTTATACTTTTAGTCCAAATTATATATAACAATGTGTTAAGTGTGACAGAGATACACCAAGTCTTCAACTCTGCTAAGAAATTAGTTGTTTTATGTAAGACCTTGTTATCAGAATTTTCTGCACTCAAGGCATACATGATTAGATGTGTCAGAAATAAGTTCTGAAGCAAACTTTTAACATTACAGAACCGAGAAGGTCACAACTGTGTTAGTGATTACAGGTTATGAAATTTACAACTGTGTTAGCTATTAAAGTAAACTTCAATGCATGGAATTTGTTTGTTTTGCCTTAAATTATTTTTATGTGTTCAATTCATGTCTTTATCTCTCCTTGTTTCTTCATATCATCTCTAAGTTTTAAGGTCACAGAGGCTTTTATTAAGAAAAGAACTAAAGCTGGTAACTCAACCATGATTCAAAACCTGGAGGTGTTTCTAATTCAAATGTGCTTCTTAGAAGGTACACAGAAGAAAAGAATGAACTCATGAGGTGACTTACTATACTTCTCAATTAGCAGAAATAAGATAAGTGAGCTCTGTATTTAATACTACTTTCAAAAGGAGTGTGTTATATTTTCTCTCTAGATTAGAGAAAACCAATGGAAAATGAAAATACTATATGCAGAAATTAGTAATGCTTTTTATGTGTCACTTTGATTGTAAAATATTCATATTTCCACTTATTGCCTGAAATTAAGAAAACACTCAGCCTAAAAAAAAAAATCTGTGAAAATGAGAATTCTAACAATTATGGGCATGAATTCTTAAGAAAATCATCTGGAGAAGACAGAAAACTGAAAATTTTGTTTATAAATGATTTGGCTTAAGTTTAGTTTGGGACTAATTAAGATAATCAAGATAGGTAGTCTGTTGAGAAAATAAGCCAAATTTAATCCAAATTATTTATTGAAGACAGGTTTTCCTTTTTAAATGCTAGACAAAAGTATTCTATTCTAAGTGTATGGACTCTTGAAAATGTAAAAGCTTTAGAGTTAGCTGTTCTCAGCAATAGATAAGTGAATCAAAAACATCTCATAATCACCAGTTTCCAAAGTTGCTGTGTGTGTGTGTGCTCTGCTGTTATACAATACTAGGAAAGTACTTTCTGTTAACTCTAGCACTCTTTATGACCTTTCTAAAAACAAAGATCCCTGTATAAAATTTTTCTAAACATTTAAATTTTTAACTTTTTAAAAATTTTAAAATTTCAGAAAAACTACCTTTTGTTTAACAACTTTCTAAAAACCAAAGGATTTTCTCCTCCCTTTTTGAAGTCCAGAATTAGCTTGCAAAGGACACACCAACACAGTACCTGAAGAGTGAAAGCTTCCTGTCTCCTAGACAGATGGAGTGGGAAGAGGAGCAGGCAACACCTTCAGCAATGCTCACTGCACAAAGAACCTGAAGTTGGAGGCCATTTCTGCCTAGGAAGAGTTGGACCTTGAAAGAACACTGAGATGCTGTGCATCACTCCCCCACTTCAGCCAAAAGCTGATGTCATCTTTCTCACTGCGAAACAACCCCTTACAGGTTTAATCAAAGGCAATCCAAGGTGAAATTTGAATTTTATCCTGTTCCTAACTGTTAACATCCTCAGTTGGCCAATTCTCACCTGTCTGGATACAAAATGTAAACAAAAACAAGGAAAAAGAAAGTTATTCAATCCAGATAGGCAAAGGTCTTTTGGATTCTGATTCAATATTTGGATATATATACTTAGTCTACTTTTGGGAACCCCAAATACTTATCTTGGAGACTTTTAGTTCCTTTCCGCTGGGACAGCAAGTGGGACAGTCCTGGAAGTAAAATGAGTCACCCCCACATCCCAAAGTACATGCAAGTGTTCATTTGGATTTGCCTGGGTTCCAAGCTAGGGTGACTCCAATGCTGGTCCTGGAGTCCTCAATGCTGCAAAGTTTAAAGGGAAGCCAGAAAGAAGCACTTTCTATCCCGTGCCTCCAGAAGTGGTCTCTGTGAGGTGATGGTTCTTGCCTGGGATTTCTTGGAATACTTGGTTATCCACTTCCGTGACTAGAAACCCAACGGTGAAGCGCTCAGGATTTTAGTGGAGACTCTCCAGGACTTCGGGGTGTTGGTTGAAGTATTTGTCCTCCAGAGCCCTTTTGCAGATTTGTATGAAATCTTATTGGTTAGTGCCAGAGAGATGCTCGGACTCTCGAACTCGCTTCCAGCTCTGCAATCTACCGCTGGGAACTGCTCTGGAACCGAGAGCCCCAGCCAGTGTGGCCGAAATGGCTGGAGATCGCGCGGTAGGAACCGCAGCCTTCAGCCACGCTCCTCTGAAATCAAGTAACCAGGGAGTAGCTCAAATTGCTAAACCCAAGAGTGGACCACCTGGAAGCTGTCCGGCAGGAAAGAAGGAAAGAAGAGGAAAAGGCAGCAGTTACCACTTAAAGTACTCCAGGCTGAGTTCATCTCTCAAGAAGGCAGCTGTGTGGGTCTCGGTTATGCGTGGGTGCCCGTACGCGCACTCGCATAGAGCCCGTGGGTGTGCCTGAGTGCGCGCGCCCTTGCGCATCCGTAAAGCCCCTGGGGTTCGATTGGAAGCAAAATCCCAGAGCATCCTGCCTTGGGCAGAACAGTAAGCTGCAAGTCTTTAGCAAGTAGGCAAGCAAGGGCTCCTTGTTAGCCAGCTTCCCATGGCATTTCCCCCAACTCTTCCAATCAGGTTTGATTCAGATTGGTGTTTGGACTAGGAGGGGAGGTGCGCACAGAAAGCAAAGATCAAGTGCTCATCAACTCTAGCCCGGAAAGGCTGGGTTTCCATCACTACAGATAATGAAGGAAGCCGTTTCATTATTAAATTTATTTATTTATCCATCCATTTATTTATTTATCCATTTATTTATTTATTTATCTATCTATCTATCTATTTATTTATTTATTTATTTATTTATTTATTTATTTATTTATTTATTTATTTATTTATTTATTTATTTATTTATTTTG